>NW_017307075.1:391124-430230 GCF_000935625.1 Nanorana parkeri | reverse complement strand
CAGCCGATCCAGATGTTGGATCGGCTGAGTCAAACTCCTTCTGCACTTCGGGTCGGCCAAACATGCTGAGCATGTTCGGCCGACCAGAAGCCATGCGAAGCAAGCCGATGTACGGCTGATTTCAGCCGATATATACGGCTGAAATCAGCCGTACAAGCCTGAAGTGAATAGCTGAACAGTGTCCGGCTCACTTCACTTGGGGTCGATGGTCACTCGGCTGCCCTCGGAAGCTTAGTGAATAGACCCCATAGTAACAGATATTTAGTTTTTATGTCATCAATATTTCCCTAAGAACTGTTGGCCTGTTAAAACCACTACATAAGCCCAACAAACATTTTTACTCTTTGCAATCAGAATTCAGTTTATTTAAAGTCTACTAAGTGGTATCCTTGAAACTTATGTCTGTGGCCGGTCCCAAATGTTATATCAGCCTTTCTCAATCAGGGTGCCTTCTGCTTTTCTCAGGGGTGCTTCAAAATGTTCACCCAGCGTCGTACCTTTCCATGGTGCAGACAGGCTTCTAAAGTGGAGGTGGAACTATGATGTAAAAGGAGGGGTACTCCTGATACGAAGGGGGCACTTCTGATGTAATGGAGGCTCCTGATGTGATAGGGGACTCTGATGTAAAAGGAAGGGCTCCTGATGTGAACGAGGTTCATAGTGTGAGAAGGGGGCCTCTGATGAAAAAGGAGCAGACGTCTGATGTGAAAGGGGTCTTCTGATGTGGAGAGGACTCCTGAAGTGAAGGGGGACTTCTTATGTGATAGGGGACTCTGATGTAAAAGGAAGGGCTCCTGATGTGAAGGATGTGAAGGAGGTTCATAGTGTGAGAGGGGGACTCTGAGTTGAAGGGGGCTCCTAGTGAGAGGGGACTCTGATGTAAAAAGAGGGAACTTCTGATGTTAAGGGGGCTTCTAATATAAAGGGGGGCTCCTGATGTAAATGGCGGGATTCTGATGTGAAAGATGGCTTCTCATTTCTCCCTTTAAAATCCGTACTGGGATAAGGGTCTAGTATGGATTTTGGAAGGGGTACACATTGTTTTTCTATATTCACATTTTTTACATTTTAGACTGGGATTCCTCAAGATTTCACATATTTTTAAAGGGTGCTAGGACTGAAAAAAGGTTGAGAAATGCTGTGCAATATAATGCTTGCTGAAAGCACAGTTATTTCGTAGTGAAACACTGAAAGCATGTAATGCATCCTGGGTGCTGAACTTTTTTCCAGGTTTAGATCTATCAGCAGTGTGAAATATTCTACATGTGTCCATGCTTTAGAAGCACAAGGCACAAGGACTCTGGGGCTGGATCTTTTCTAAACCATGTGGGTTTCTTTCTGGCAACAGTGCCTAAAAAAAAGTAGTTAGCTCATCTTACTTTTCTAGCTTGATGGCTTTGTGGTTAGCATTATGGCTTTGCAACACTGGGGTTCTTGGGATCAAATCCCACAGGACACTCTTTGTATTAAGTTTGAATATACGCTCTGTGTCTACATGAGTTTCATCAATGTGCTCCAGTTTCCTTCCATAGTCCAAGATATACTTGAAGGTCAGTTGTATTCCACTCCAAATTGTCCCTAGTGTATGAATGCATGTCTGTACAGATGTGACAGGGAGCTTACTACTTTCTAAATTCTGCAAGGGGCATGGACTAAGGTGAAGGATTAGTGTTCTCTGTAAAATGTAGCAGAACATGTTGACGCTATGGAAGTAATTTTTTAGTGCACATAAAATCAATTTCTTGATGATCATTCTTTTGTATAAATACAAAAATGCGACAAATGAAGGTAATTTATAGTATCTTTGTAAAGTGTCTCATGATGAGAATAAAACAATAAAATACGTAGAACGGATATGAATCTCTACAGCTCTCTAGACAAATCTGCATCTTTTGTGTCCTCGAAAAAGAACATATTTTGATTGTTATTACTCCTTAATGGATTAGCGGCCTCAATTAAATTATACATTGGAACTGATTCACAGCTGAAGAGGACAGTGCTGGCGATGTTCAGCGTTCACTAGCAGCGGTTAATCTAATCGCTCGTCTTTGGACGCTGAATTTAAATGTCCACAAGGACAAACATTCAGGACAAGGTTCATTAATCAGTGTGTAAGAGGTCTTTTTCCTGTTGTAAAAAAGACTCACCTAAAAATAAAGTCTGTTCTAATTTTAAACACCAGCTTAAAAGAAACAGTGTGTTTCATTTAACCAATCAGATTTTACCAGTTTAAGTGCAGGTTAATGATGAAGCAAGGATACTGCATGGTTGCTTTACACAACAAAGAAATATAATTTCAAATACTTTATTACTTACAGTTGAAGTCTAGGCAGATATAAAAGGCCCACATTAATGCAACCTTGTAATCAGTAAGGCGCCGTTATTTATTTTCTTTTAATGCAAGCAGCGTAAGCACCCTAAGTTGATCTAGTATCAGCCTCTTGCAATCCCTGTACAACAGGGCTTGAGTGTAAGAAAAAGTAGCAGCACAAGGAACCAATCAGTTCATGTACTGACAAGAACCATGCTGATAGGGGGAGAAAGCACAATAACACAATAACATGAGCCCATCTCTATGCTGCTTTGCCTTTCATTGTCCAGTCACAGGTTGGAGTGGTTCCAGAAGGATGACTTGGGCTCAGTTGAAGGATAATTGGATTCAGCCTGAGGATATCTAACTGCAGAAAATAGTACAGAGGAGAAATCTCTTGATTGAATGGTGAATATTACAGCAAAAGCTGGTTTTGTTATTTTATCTTTAAAGGAGAACTATGAGGTGAGTGCTTTTCACTCACCTCATAGTTCTAGCCGACCTGTGACAATGAGACTGTCACAGGTCGGCTCAGTAGATCGTCAAGTGAGCGAACACATACCGGCGTTCGCTCACCTCTCGATCCTGTCACAGCTCTCTGCCGTGACAGGGGAGTGGCTGGATTCCCCCCTCCCCGCTCTGATCCTCCAGTGCTGACTGGCGGAACGGACGGGGGAGGGGGCGGGTACAGCTGGCTCTGCCTCTAGATAGGCAGAGCCAGCTGTCACACACGCAGCTGGGCAGATCCAGACATAATTGTCGGGATCCGCTTCAGCTTGCGGGGTCTCAGTATACCACGAGCTGTAGCTCGCGGTATACTGAGCTTAGGGTGACGGGAGGACGCTAGTTTGTGTCCTCCCGTTACCCTAAGGAGAACTATGGGGAAAAGCCCTAACCCCATACTTCTCCTTTAATATGCTATTCATTTTTATCTGAATTTTTTTTTGGATTCTGTTTTGAAGTAAGCTTTCACTGACAAATATAGTATACAGTATGGTTTTCACTAATATAATTGCTTCGGTTGCTTTTAATGTTTATTTTTCTCTTCGTTCTCACCTGGGTTCTACTACTTGTCCCATTTCCCATAAAATATTTTATTTACAATCTGAAGATTGCCCAAGGCTGCAAGACTATCCAACATTATTCTTCTGTAGTTTGTAAACCATGTCAGTATACATCTCCTACCTACACATCTATGTCAAGACAGGGACTGCATAACTATAAGAAGATGCATCTTTGCATATAACTAGATTTCCAATAATAAAATGTGGTTACACTTTTACATTTAAGCTCCACACTTAACCTACCAAACTACTCCATACGTTTCCCATACTTGTACATGGACACAT
This sequence comes from Nanorana parkeri, assembly GCF_000935625.1. Taxonomy (NCBI): domain Eukaryota; kingdom Metazoa; phylum Chordata; class Amphibia; order Anura; family Dicroglossidae; genus Nanorana; species Nanorana parkeri. Next base: position 426,570 of record NW_017307075.1, on the reverse strand, counting down.
TTACTTTGCAATGTCCTACATGGAATCAAAGATTATGAGTAGACTTCTAGCGACCATATCCACTCCAAATATACTGTGAGCAATAGTGGTCATTGGACTTACATCATGGCACTGTTGATGCACAGGTTTTAAAGGCCACCAAGATAACATTTTTTAAGGCAGTGGTTTAGACTCTTTATATACAACCATTGGATGTATAGAAAAATATCTATTGCCCTTACCACCAATCAGATGGTTCTTTTTATTCCTAAGCTGCACATGATTGCTAAGGACCAGAATCTGTCTGGTAACTTTTAGCAACACAGGTTATATACATATAGTTCTGAGATATAATTTTGACAATCTGGCTGCAGTTTTTTTTTCTCCAGAGCCAGGACAATGAAGGAGCGGTAGTGCATATGCGTATTATTATCTTTTTGGCCCCATATGGGTTTGATGCAATTGTCACAATGAGAGAATACTGACCATATCCCAACAATAGGGCAGCTGTCTACTACAGGCACAGTTATTATTAATATCTCCAAAACACAGCACTCAGTATTCCACTTTAGTTCACTGACAGCACCATAAACCAAAACAATATGAATAATAACAAACTCACCAACACTCTACATCAGTACAATTTACAAATTGTTACTTCTACTTATAGCTGGGTCTGAAAATTTATGAACATTTTGATGCGAACATTTTATTGTAAGGTGGAACTTTTAATATTTCTTGTTTAGAAACCATGCAATACAGTCATGTGTATAGTTCTTGAGAAATATACATTATTTCTGGATTATTGATGGTCCAGGGGTGTACAACACCTTTAAGCCTTTGCACAATTTGGTTGTTAATGCTTGCAATTTATCCTTGATAGGCAGGTTAACAAAGTTTCAATTGTTCGTATTATGTAAGCTAAATCTTTTGTATGATGGAATCTAAAACCCTATCCTTTTCTCAATTTTTTTTTATATACATTCTAAATATATGGAACAAGAAGTAAACAAGTTTAGTTTCTGTGGCAGGTTGTCTGTACTGAGTGCCAGACAAATTTGCCCAAACATTTTTATGGCATAGCCAGACAAGACATCAAGCCACTGAGGGAGTTGGAAGAGGAAGCAGTGGCAAAAATAAGGACCATAGGCAGCTTTGGATTTGTAGCAAAGCCAAATAAACTGGGGCTGAACAAGGATTTCTCATTTATTTCTTATGTTATCTTTAGCTTTACATAAATAATATACATATGTATATTATTAGGTTCTAAGTACCATTCAATCACATATGCATGTGGTCATAGAGAAAGTCATGATTAACAAGGCCTCAGTAGATAAATAAAAAAAATGACCTTGACTGAAACTAATGTGTATAGGCCTAAAGATAGTGAAGGGAAGTTGGGGAGATGATTGTCATCCTATCCAGCTGATATTGTCTGGATCAGGTGATGAAGTTGTGTTTTGCTGGCAGAGGGTAGAAAGCCTTGTCTGATCACAATTTTTTCGTTTATAATTAGTGCTGGAGGTGCCTGTATGCATCTCCCTCCTACTCACTGCATAACAGAAACATGATCTCAATATACATACCATTTTCCAGCTATCTGTGATGCACAGGGTTGACTTTCCTCTCTTCTTTTCTCCAGTGAAGGGTAGTCCCTACTTCTATAGAGAATGGCGCTCACATAATGACATAGGAGCGCAGCTCTGTGTAGCAGTATTGTGTGCCAAGGGTGGTGTGATGAGGAAGCAAAATGTTACATGCACACCAGAAGAACTGGTCAATTGAAAGTTTTTATTAACGCATATTGTCACATTAATAGGTTTATGTTTGGGGAACATGCAGGGTCCCATTCATCAGGCTCAGAATGACGAGTATGAGCCTGATGCAGGGGAGCCTGCATGGCCCTGAAACATCGGTATCAATGTGACAATATGCGTCAATAAAAGATGTTCATTTGACCGGTTCTTACAGTGTGCTGCTGACATTTTGCTTCCTCATGGATTCCCGCGGCACCATCCACAGTCATTTAATCACCCATCTACAGAGGGCTTCCAGTAAGGAGTGTGGTGGGATACCCATTGGACATTTTAGGGTTGGTGTGATGACACCCTGAAGGGGAAGGTCCCAGATGTCCTGGATTAAAGGAAAGGTATTAAATGACAGAAGACTTGCAGCAGCGGCAGGAGGGAACTGTGAGCCTTTGGGGGACAGCACCAGAGAGGAGGTGTGTATTGCAACAAAAAACTCAGCCCCTCTCTTCTCCTGGCAGATAACAAAATACGTGTCCCCAAACTTTGCTTTGTGAATGTCCAGGAGCTAAGCGGGTGGACACACAACACCAGCACTGGGGTCTATGAGACCTGGAGCACTTACATCCAAGTGATCCAGAAGTATGCCTGGAGATGTACTAACCCTGACATTTGAACAAATTCATTTTCAAGACATGGAAAAAAGCCTGAATGATGGAGGTTTGCTGTTAAGTCAACGGAATGTCCAACTGCTGTAAACTTGATAAGGTAATCATGCCAGAAGGTAGGTGTTAAGGCGGAATTGGACTTTAAAGGTACACGCTTCAGGCTGTCATTCTGATCATAGTAACTGCCTACCATGAAACAAGTGTGCAAAGTGAGAGTTCAGATTTTTCAATTTTCACTGGCTGCATGCTTGTTCCAGGTATGTAACTTAATAGGTAATGAAGACAAAGTCAGGATAACATCTTTGGAGCCTGCACCTTTAAAAACCAAAGGTACCAAGCTACCAATGAAAGCTCCTATATTTTTATCTTCATAGGTTCGATTTTAGTCTTCAGCATAGGTTTCAATTAACCTTGTACCTAGTAGAAAGTAACTACACTTTCAATACTTAATTCTAGGGTTTTTATAAAGGAAAAACTATGAAGGTATTTTGTAAGGATTTCTTTATACAAACAGTGTAGACTTTGCCACCTGCTCACATATCATAAGGATGTAAATATAGCATACAAATGCTCTACATTTTTTATTTCCCCCGAACTAGCAGCACAATCATTTTTTGCTGTTCCCGTGTGTGCCAGACTGAGATTAGTTTGGTGCGCAGTCTGCCAACAGTTCAAGGAGGTACAGATGGTGTAACTACAGGATTTGTTTATGGCTAGATGACAAATGAGATAATATACCTTTTATGGAAGATTGCCAACATTGTTGATTTTTTTTTCTTGCTCATTTTTAACATAAACCCTTAGTTTAAACAGCAGAAGCTCTTATTCTCAGCTAGTGAGTCACGGCCAAATGATGTGACAAGAAAATCGTTATATAGCTGAAATGGAACTTATCTGGTGCTTTTATGAATATCCCGTTATGTGTTAAAGAGGAACTTTACTCATATCTTCAAAATAACAACAAAGGCACCTTTAGAAATGTTTAGTAATGACAATCTACAAACACATACTTCTAGATAATTGCCGACTTTTTTTTTTTTTTGCATATCCTATTTCTCTTTTCTATCCCAAACTTCTGACAGTAGCATTTTAACTAAGGGCAGGTTTCTAGACCTCCCTTTACTTCCTGGAACTCTAGCCCATGTGACTAGACATGTGACAATGCACATCTCAGGGAAGGAAAATGTATTTCCCTGAGAACTCGAGATTACAGATAAAATTTCCTTCCCAGGATGCAATGCCTGGGCACGATTATACCATTTGCGCCAAAGTGGACCAAGAAGTGGAAAAAAAAGAAATTATAAGTCAAATCAAAATATGTTTATTTAGCTAATGAATGTAAGATGATTTCATATCAGCATGCAGAGTTGTATGCTGATGTGACTTTTAGTCACAGGGGTAAAGGTCAACTTTATAGTGCATGTATGGGCAAAAAAACTATTTAGTATATCTTGCCTATGCGTTCCCCTATGCTTTGTCTCTTTAAAAACACTGCAGGTACAGCAAAAGAGCTGCTGAATGTGCAAAAAATCCAAGGGGCTTGTAGCTGGCTGTTTGAGCTGGCCACAGAAGCACAATTGGGAGACAGTTGTCACCACATAACAGGAATTACTTGAACAAGGACCTTCATGGCAGGATCACTAGGTATTCCTTTGATGAAAGCTAAAAAAAATGGAAGATTGGGCCAATTTTTACATTTTACTGTCCAAAATTTTGGACGCTCAGTCCACAGCTGGGCATCAATTTTTTTGCATCCCCAATGGAGACCTCCAGGAGAACATTCACAATATAGGTGAAACACTTGCTAAAAAATATAGGCACTGCATGCTGACCTGTATGCAGTGTCCATGTGAACAGAGCCTTAAAGCCAAAGCCAAACTCTGGGAAAAAATTATAAATTACACGCCATACTCAGTGTGTAATATCTATAGTCACTGCAAGCCCGTCCACTATAGCTGTTATTTCTATACACTAGATATTAGATTATTGTTAAGCTGGACAGGGACAGAGATTTACAAGGTAGAATTGACTTTTTGTACCTAGCCTAAAAATGTATCCATGTTTTCCTCTCAATGTCTTTTAGCTTGAGGCTATCTCTATGTCCATCCATTGCATACCGTGACCACAGCTATCCATCAGTCTGTTAGTATGTGTCCCTCTAAAGCGCATACGACAACTTGCAGAATCTAACTGCAATAGCTTACATAAAACTTAAACCAAAGTAAATTGAGTGGATTGATGGATGTTAAAACTACTCAAACAGCTAAAAGCACAGATTAAATGCATATAAGGGAGCTGTATTACCTGCTAAAGAGTTTGTATTTCTATTCATCCAGTTCTGAGAGTAAGGGCCCATTCAGAGCATAAGGGACCTCTCCAGTTCAATGCATTGCAGGAATGCAGCACAAGTTTATACACTTTATGTTAACATTCATTTTCAATGGCATTCCAATGCATTAATCTGACACACATGTGTGTCAGACGTACCACAATGCAAAGTAACGCACTACTGTGCACTGTGGTGCCCTGCGTTGGAAAAAATTGTGCATGTTCAGTTTTTAGTTTGTTCTGGTGTGCTGGCAGCCCATTCATAGACAGTGACCGGACAATGAGAGGAGAAGCAGAAGAATGATGGGCTCATCTCTCTTTCACTCTGCTCCCTCCTCCTGACTTTCTCCTTTGCTGCTTCTCCCTCTCCCATACTCTGTTGTAATACAAAGCTAAATTCAGGTACTTACACTATTTGCATTAAAAATATATTTATGTCTCGCTTAGCGTTTAGCACCCACTATCGCACATTGCACTGCATTACACTGCACAGTATATGCGTTGGGCCCTTGTGTTGCTGTTCATCTGAAAGGCACCCCAACACACCTCTCAGCGGTACTGCAATACCATATGTTGTGTTGCATGTAGTGCATGCATTACTTTTTTTCACCATAATGCATGGTATGTGGAACTGCATGTTGCACTGCAATGTATGCCCACTAGAAGATGCATTGGGGTGCCATTCATATGAATGTCAAAGCAATGCACTAACGCACATAGTGTTCAGTGCAGTGCGCTCTGTGATATGGTGTGAATAAGCTTTTAATGAATTCAGATCTGTATCCATTTGTGTCTTTTATAGCTAGCTGACGTTTAGTTTAAAGACAATTACAATGTTTCCTGCATTAGCAGCTAACCAACTGAGTTTAAATATTGCCCTGTGATTAGCTAAGCATTTATATTTTTTCTTTTCGTTTTTACCAATTGGCCCTTGACACACACCGGTGATGGAAAGGATAAGGCAGAAAAACACTTTGGAGGGATAAAACCGCATGCTGAATACATTGAAGTGGCTTACCTGCTTTTCATTGTTTTCATGGCTACCTAAAATAATATTCTGAAGTGAACTATCAATTTACAAACTGCTTTGGCATGTTTAAGTGCCTACAAGTTCTCCGCATAGCTCTTCTCTTTCTCAAAAAGTGCATGGAGACATTTCAGGACTGCTTGAATTACTCCTAAGGCTGCACTTGTTTGAGGTGTTAATTTCAAATGGAACAAGATCTGAACAGAGAGCTTGGATGTGTTTCAAAGTAAGAAAGCAAAGAACTGGTTAGAGAATTCACTGCAGGTTCTGCTTGTCCCAGCTCTGCCATACAAAGCTTACTCTGGTATTTTTTAGTGATGTTGTACATTCTTAAATATCCACCGGGCATGAAAATGCTGAAAATGACCATTGATCACAGATTTTAAGTGTTTTACCATGCAAGCACACATCTTCACATAGCTGTGTTGTTCAATAGGGCAAATTCCTAAGAATGTTTGGTAACTATGTGGCAAAGAATTGGTAGATTATATTTCTGACAATGAATAAACATTTACTAACGCTGGCCATATATGGAGCTTGATTGCGGGACAATAGAAATGTTTTTAGTGCAATCAGGCAAAAATCTCACCATGTGGCACTAACCATGGCAGCAGATATTCTCAACAGTCCAGCTGCACTGCGCCAGGAGATCCAGTGGGTCAGTTGTAGTTTCTGTCCCTATTGTAGATTTCCCCTCACTTCCTGTCTAATAACAACAATGCCACCAGCACTAAAAAAATCAGGCCCTGCATTGCGTTAAAACCCGGAAAGAATCAGGACCTACATTGCGTTAAAACCCCACTAAAACAAATCAACAAAAGTTTATGGCTTGACATACACTTTAAAGGAGAAGTATTGAGAGAGTAAAATTTACTCTTCCCAAGACTTTCAGGCGGTGTGTAACACTGCAGCTGGTTCTATATCTCGAAAACTGAGTGATCACGAACCACTTATTGCTCAGATCACTCTCTTTTCCATGCAGAGAGCAGCGACTGTCATTCATGGCTCCCCGCAAGGATTCCTCCCTCCCCTCTCTGTTCCTCCAGCACTCATTGGAGGGACAGAGGGCGGGCACAGCTGGCTCTGGCTCTAGAGGGGCAGATACAGCTGTCAATAAGCTAGTGAGGTGGATCCCAACATTTTTGTCTGGATATTTCCCGGCTGCAGTGCCGCTCTGTGCTGTCAGCATATAGCGGGCAGTAGCTAGTCTGCTATATGCTGAATTTTGGGTCACAGGAGCACATTAGTAAATGTATTCCTGTGACCCAATAGAGAACTAAAGCAAAAAAAAGGTTTGGCTTTGGTTCTCTTTTAAGAATAAAAATACTAATGCAAAGTAGGGATGCACAGATACTTTTCGAGTACCAGTGCAGATACTTGGCATTTTCATGAGAACTACCAGAGTTGCAGCGGTTGCAGCTGGGACCGGGCTCTGGCACTCCACCACTGTCCTGAAACCATTAGTCTGTATTGATTTAGAAAAACTGTCAAATGACAATAAACAAAAATGTAACAGTACTCATACTTGTAAGTACTCGGCAAGTACCAGTACTCGTACTCGCAAAACTGGTATCTGTGCATCCCTTTATTTATATTTATAAAAACAAAATCGTACATTAAAACAGAGATGTACAAATCCCAGGAGCTCCGTGTGCTCCTTACAAATGACAGCTGCCTCCTAATTTTTAAATTTTTCTCTAGTGTAGTCTTGGAGCTCAAAAGTATCGGTGCATGTATTCGTACTTGTACCGAGTACTGTACTTGGTATCTGTGCAACCCTAATGCAAAGCCTTAGCAAACTGTATGTTTTCTCCCATACTCTGTTGTAATACAAAGCTAAATTCAGGTACTTACACTATTTGCATTAAAAATATATTTATGTCTCGCTTAGCGTTTAGCACCCACTATCGCACATTGCACTGCATTACACTGCACAGTATATGCGTTGGGCCCTTGTGTTGCTGTTCATCTGAAAGGCACCCCAACACACCTCTCAGCGGTACTGCAATACCATATGTTGTGTTGCATGTAGTGCATGCATTACTTTTTTTCACCATAATGCATGGTATGTGGAACTGCATGTTGCACTGCAATGTATGCCCACTAGAAGATGCATTGGGGTGCCATTCATATGAATGTCAAAGCAATGCACTAACGCACATAGTGTTCAGTGCAGTGCGCTCTGTGATATGGTGTGAATAAGCTTTTAATGAATTCAGATCTGTATCCATTTGTGTCTTTTATAGCTAGCTGACGTTTAGTTTAAAGACAATTACAATGTTTCCTGCATTAGCAGCTAACCAACTGAGTTTAAATATTGCCCTGTGATTAGCTAAGCATTTATATTTTTTCTTTTCGTTTTTACCAATTGGCCCTTGACACACACCGGTGATGGAAAGGATAAGGCAGAAAAACACTTTGGAGGGATAAAACCGCATGCTGAATACATTGAAGTGGCTTACCTGCTTTTCATTGTTTTCATGGCTACCTAAAATAATATTCTGAAGTGAACTATCAATTTACAAACTGCTTTGGCATGTTTAAGTGCCTACAAGTTCTCCGCATAGCTCTTCTCTTTCTCAAAAAGTGCATGGAGACATTTCAGGACTGCTTGAATTACTCCTAAGGCTGCACTTGTTTGAGGTGTTAATTTCAAATGGAACAAGATCTGAACAGAGAGCTTGGATGTGTTTCAAAGTAAGAAAGCAAAGAACTGGTTAGAGAATTCACTGCAGGTTCTGCTTGTCCCAGCTCTGCCATACAAAGCTTACTCTGGTATTTTTTAGTGATGTTGTACATTCTTAAATATCCACCGGGCATGAAAATGCTGAAAATGACCATTGATCACAGATTTTAAGTGTTTTACCATGCAAGCACACATCTTCACATAGCTGTGTTGTTCAATAGGGCAAATTCCTAAGAATGTTTGGTAACTATGTGGCAAAGAATTGGTAGATTATATTTCTGACAATGAATAAACATTTACTAACGCTGGCCATATATGGAGCTTGATTGCGGGACAATAGAAATGTTTTTAGTGCAATCAGGCAAAAATCTCACCATGTGGCACTAACCATGGCAGCAGATATTCTCAACAGTCCAGCTGCACTGCGCCAGGAGATCCAGTGGGTCAGTTGTAGTTTCTGTCCCTATTGTAGATTTCCCCTCACTTCCTGTCTAATAACAACAATGCCACCAGCACTAAAAAAATCAGGCCCTGCATTGCGTTAAAACCCGGAAAGAATCAGGACCTACATTGCGTTAAAACCCCACTAAAACAAATCAACAAAAGTTTATGGCTTGACATACACTTTAAAGGAGAAGTATTGAGAGAGTAAAATTTACTCTTCCCAAGACTTTCAGGCGGTGTGTAACACTGCAGCTGGTTCTATATCTCGAAAACTGAGTGATCACGAACCACTTATTGCTCAGATCACTCTCTTTTCCATGCAGAGAGCAGCGACTGTCATTCATGGCTCCCCGCAAGGATTCCTCCCTCCCCTCTCTGTTCCTCCAGCACTCATTGGAGGGACAGAGGGCGGGCACAGCTGGCTCTGGCTCTAGAGGGGCAGATACAGCTGTCAATAAGCTAGTGAGGTGGATCCCAACATTTTTGTCTGGATATTTCCCGGCTGCAGTGCCGCTCTGTGCTGTCAGCATATAGCGGGCAGTAGCTAGTCTGCTATATGCTGAATTTTGGGTCACAGGAGCACATTAGTAAATGTATTCCTGTGACCCAATAGAGAACTAAAGCAAAAAAAAGGTTTGGCTTTGGTTCTCTTTTAAGAATAAAAATACTAATGCAAAGTAGGGATGCACAGATACTTTTCGAGTACCAGTGCAGATACTTGGCATTTTCATGAGAACTACCAGAGTTGCAGCGGTTGCAGCTGGGACCGGGCTCTGGCACTCCACCACTGTCCTGAAACCATTAGTCTGTATTGATTTAGAAAAACTGTCAAATGACAATAAACAAAAATGTAACAGTACTCATACTTGTAAGTACTCGGCAAGTACCAGTACTCGTACTCGCAAAACTGGTATCTGTGCATCCCTTTATTTATATTTATAAAAACAAAATCGTACATTAAAACAGAGATGTACAAATCCCAGGAGCTCCGTGTGCTCCTTACAAATGACAGCTGCCTCCTAATTTTTAAATTTTTCTCTAGTGTAGTCTTGGAGCTCAAAAGTATCGGTGCATGTATTCGTACTTGTACCGAGTACTGTACTTGGTATCTGTGCAACCCTAATGCAAAGCCTTAGCAAACTGTATGTTGCCAGTGCATATAACAGACCTTAAATGACTGAGATTACACAGTTTTATTATTCCTGCTTTCCAGGCTCTAATGTTAGGGAATGATAACTTGTTTTAAAAAGGACATTGTTGTGGGCCCAACATTACAGGGTGTGTCATGGTGGGTTTCCTGAATGAATGAATCCTAATTGTTTAATATACATGAACATTTTACTGCCATACTAAAAGTATAAAGATAACAAACAATTTCAATTTAAAACACAGCCTTAAAAAAAGTAGACCATTAGCCTCTAGTATGGTAAATAAAAGAGAATAAATCGCTTAAAGCATAACTAAACACAATGTAACTACAGCATGGGCTAAGACTGCACTCCTTTGGTGCCTTGCCTGAGCCAGCTCTGTGGGCTGGTTGATGCAGCTGCCTGGACAGAGTATGGGTTTGAGGTTCAAATCCTGCAATACCAACAATTTAGAACAATTCATATGTATCAGTATTCAGAGTATGACATGTTCCCATATTGATATAATGGAAAATGTACTATGGGCAGTTTTTACCAGCTTGATAAATTCAGATATTTATACATTTTGCTTTAAAGACTCAAAAATGACAGTCAGACAAAATAACTCTGATGTAAATTTGAATATATATGAATATATAATAATTTGTTATTCAAGTAAACATCTTTGATTGAAATATCTGTACAGACAACCCTAATTCTCTCAATAAAGTAGAGATGTAAGCAAGAATGTCTTTGAGAACAGTTCAAGGTGTAAGTCATTAAACTCACTGTGATATAAGCAAGATGTTTTAAATAGATGAAATTTTATTCATAATTTTCCAAACATCTGGTTTCAAATTCATGCTAGGAATGCCATCATCATGTACAGCAAGACAACTCAATGTTGTAAATATTATACATAAACTGAAAAAAAAAGAATCTTAGCAATACCTGTGGGAGCAAAATAGTTTCCATAGCAAACCTCAGACAGACTTCCTCTCCATCGGTGTCTATGATATTCATTTTCAGCTCCTCCAAATGAATTAAGGAACAATATTTATCTTTTCCGTTAGTACAACGTAGTGATCTGTGGACATAATACTATTGTAGATCTGATTTATAAACAGCAAAAGAAAGTAAGAAGTGGAGGGATTGCCAATCTCAACCCTATCTAAATCTAATCTGCTCTTCAAAAATGACAGCTGGTGTTTGATTGGATTCTACGGGCAACACATCTACAGCTATTTACTTCCGTTTTATGGATTAACAGGGTCATTCACAAAAGGGTGAAGAGTTTGGAGAAGGCAGGAGAAGTGAACAATCTAGGACAACAAAGCTGAACTGGACAGTGAGCTGAATTGGAGAATTCTTCCAAATCAGTATTTTGGCCTAGATTGTTCACTTCTCCTGCCTGCTCCAAACTATTCACCCTTTTTTGAATAACCCTTTAGGTCTTGAGGACCATGAGTCAGCCTTCATTAGAAACAAGTACATGGTACATAACTATACATATAGCCTATAAACAGTTTCCTCTAACGCTCTAAAAAAGAAAAAAGAAACTGGAGCCATTACTAGCGGGTCATTTCACCTATAGAAATGATATTTCATTCATGAGGACCCCAGTAGTGAAACATCTACACTTGGGTCCTCAGGTCTGAATTACTTTTGCAACCAGTTTAAGTAGGTCCCTCACTCCTAGTTTGGTTCTTAATTTACATTTGTCTCTAAAATATGCACTAGTAGGAGTAGGAACATCCCAGATGTAGCAAAAAGAGTGACACTCCAAAGTGACAGTGCGAACTATGCTGTTCAGATCCCATTGATGGTGTCTCTAGGCTAGGGTATACAGGAAGGCATAGAATGGCTCAAGACAAACTGGCATTAAATTAACAATCACTACAATAGATTACATGATCAGTCATGTAGCAAAAACTATTAGAAGAGAACAAACTGACCAACTGCATTGTCTTTCAGCTTCTTTTTGCAGATATAATGGATTTTTAAATTACAAGTATTCTTTCAAACTTCAGATTTATTGGAAACCTATCAAGGTGCAAACATAGAGGCTGCTATTGCTGATCTATCCTCCTAAAAATGCTAGATGTCTGGCTGTCATGCTGACCCAACTAGCTTCAGTTCTTGAAACAAGTATGCAGATAACTATGCCTTCAAAAGTAATGACTGAGAAATTATTAAAGATAGGCGATGACCATATTTACCAGGCAACAAGCACTGTCAGGAGTTCAGCAGTGGCAGCCGTTATATTTCACTCATGACAGGTCTACTTTAAAGTGTAACCATTTTAGTAGTATGAACTTTCCGTGGATTGCATTAAGATGGCTGTGAGCATTTGCAGGCCCATCAGAGAAGATTTTCACAGGTGACTGTGTGGTACTGAGGAGGCCACTCAGCTGAGATCTAGTTGGATCTGGCACAGGTGAGCATAAGACTGACCGGAGGGCTGGTGCAGGGGTTAACAAACTATAAATGCACCTATAGAACCATTACTCAACAAAAATGTTAGAACTGCATAAACTACTGCAATTCAGTAATCATAATTACAACAGGAAATGGCAATGAAGAACATAACTTGAAGTGCAAACATCTAAAAATTAATAACCTTTTATGTGTCATCTGCAAACCACACCAGCAATTTTGTGCACCTGCAATAGATTCCTAAGCAAGTGACTATATTCTCAAAGAGTAATCTCGTGTGGGCCAAATTTTACGCCTCCTTGACCAAACATTGCTTAGTCGCATATTTGAGGTTGGAAACATTTCAGTCAAAGCCTTTAAAAAAAAAAATAGTTACACCAATGAATTACTTATGTTTGGATATCAAATGTTGCCCCAGTTTACAGCATTCTACTTTTTAATAAACCCCGTTTTAAGAACAGTAAAAACAAATTTCTGTTTCATATTTGTATTGCTTTATATTTATATTTTTATTACTATTTTAAAAACTTATTGTGCATTACTTTTAAATACCCATGACATACTTGTGTTTGTGTTTCCTCCCAGTAGCCTGCATTTTGTAAAGAAGTAGGCAAAGGGACAAAGTTTGGATTTGAGAACTAAACTGTAGCATTTGACTTTGAGCTAGACAGACTATAAAATGTTTTATATTTAGTAAAAAGAAATTAGAAAGGAATACACTAATAATATAAATTATTAAATATTATGGGATAACATATTGTATGAAAAGAAGTAAAGATGACAGGCAGATATGTTTTATTTTGCACAAAATGAGTATTGTAGAAGCAATTTGTCTTTCTACTCAAAGTTTTTGATCATGTGGATGAATTTTTGTATCCATAGTTTGATGCATATTAAAAGGATGTTTAGGCTTCTTGATCAATCCCTACTTTTCAAACAGTCCGGCCTTTTTGGCAGCTGCCAAATTTACAAATTATCAGTCTGAGCCTGGTTGATAGTACCGATGAGCGAACTGATTTTGGTGAAATTACCATTATCAAGAAATTACCCATTTTGCCATTGGCAAGATTTCAGTTTTGCTCATTGAGCTGCTTGACTACGCTTGCTTTAAACAAGTTCTTCTGTTACCCCCTGGAGCCATTTAAAGCCCATTGCACCATTAAAACCCACCAAAGCACCTTCATTTAACTTCTACTTCGACTCCAATGCATTTCTCTAAAATGGAAAAATGTGACAGAAATCTCCTATTTTCAACAAAACTTTGGGAAAATGAGTACTTACAATTCTTAATGGCCAACAAATATATTAAATGAGTCCTGCCTATCTGTGATCAGTCTAAACATTCAGCCAGGTTTATGTGCAATAATAAATTAACAAGCAGACAAAAATGAAAAATAATTTAAATTAAATAAAACTTTTTCTGTTCTAGCATAAAATGCATGCTATTTCACAAATTACTATCTAAATCCTATTAAGCCATCCCCAAAATATTGTTTTACTTTTTTTATTTTTAATATTATACTAAAAATAAAATGGCAAAATCTAAATAATTACAAAATGAATTAAGAATGGTAAAGCCTCATCTATTTATAGCCAGTACAGAAGAATAGGATTACATGTCTATAATACTCTGGCAGAGCATTCATATAGCTTGCAAAGGTTACAGAGAAAAGCATCCCATGAGCATCAAGTCAAGTGAAAGAAATGATTAAAGGATAATCTATCACCTATATCTGTAACATACCTTTGAATGGGACTTGTTCCTGCAGTGAGAATGTGGCCTACTGTTGCTTGCTACTGAATGGAGGCCACTCCAAGCTGTTTTTCTCTGTGAATAGGCCAGGGTCAGAGAGTTGCATTGGGGGACAATGATAGCCACAGACTGCCTGAATTTCTTACAATCACACACCATACCCCATGATCAAATAGCTCTTTTGTTCAAGTGATATAAAACATGTCATACAACGATGATTCAGAAGAATAACATGGATATGCTTCCCAAAGAGATCAGAGGAGCTTTGTCATACACGAAAACATCAGAGGCTGCTGGAAACAAACAAGTGTTAAGGAATGAAAAGAAAGCTCAACATGCCATGTGTTACAATATAAGGGGACATCGAATGTAAATTTTCTTGTTTCTATGTGTTTTTCTAAAGAAACACAGGTAATAAAAGCCATGTGTTCTTATCAAGTGTCTGACCTCAGACATAACTGGGAAGTTTTTTTAAAATAAAAATTGTTGATACAAACATACAGAGATAAGGAAATCTATTCTATGATTCCAACAAATTAAGCAGAACCACATAACTTAACTCAGTGGTGGCCAACTTTCTTGATTAAGAAGGCCTCAAGTGCGGCACCTGATATCACCAAAGGACTGCACATAATATTTTCTTATTGTAATGCTGTGAGAAGCTGTCAGAGACTACAAACATGCTACCTTAAATGGTTAAAGACTGGGAGCACGCTACAAGAAATGATCAGAGACTGTAGACATACTAGAGGAGATGGCAATAGATTGAGACACAAAATCCATTATAACTGATCAGAAAAAAAACCTAAAAAAGGTAAAGGACAGCGCAGAAAAAAGTAAGAAGGGATTAAACCAAACCATCTGACTACTAGAAAGCAGACAGAAGAATATTTTTTATTAGGAAGCTAGGTTAAGAAAACACAGACTGCTATCTACAAGGGCCACACAATAAGTACCAAATGGCAGCAGGTTGGGCACCAGGGACTTAAATGAACAGGACCCTGATCTGAAAATGAAATGAACTTCCTAACTTTAGAGCAGTTTCTGTAGTCTACTAAATTCTTCCATTAGTTGCCTGAAACTTTTTTATAGTGGACGTAACTTTACAAATGAACATATATCATGACTTATCACAACATACAGCAATAGTATAATCTTTTTTTAAAAAGCTATACTTTCTATCAAAAAGGTGTCTAATTATCAATGTTTTCACACAAGATTCTAACAGCTTTCATCCAAGATTCAAATATTTTATAATTGAAGCTTATGTGAAAATGGTTGAAACTTTTAAATTATTGCTAAACAGATCCATGAAAAAAAGAAGTCTGTGTGGCTCCAGTCAGGTGATTTCACCTAGGCTGAAATTAGGTAATTGGTCTGCCGCAGATAGGAGGAAGCATTCCTTCGGTCGCCTCTTTCCCAGTGATCAGACATTTGTGAGCAGATCCAAGAACTACACAGGCACCAGGATTTACATGATTTTGTCATCTCTTAACCAGCATCTCTGGTTGGAAAGTTGATGAGCAGATGAGGATATTAATAAGGGGTCAACTAGGATCTATGTGATCATAATACCTTTAAGCGTAACATTTAAACATTATTTAGCATGCATGCACACAACATGAAAAAAAGATCTGATGCATAGTCTACTTTATTTTTCTTAATATCTGAGGTACCTTTTGCACATTTTATTCATTTAGTTACCCTTTTCTGCACCCTTTCAAGTTCCAGGACACATATTTATGAACCGGAGCCCAAAGCTGAGCTGGGTATTCAATAGGGATAAAATGATGTCTCAGGTTTTCACCTCCTACACCTATTGGAATAAATGGTGTATTGCACTTACATCAAATTGATTTGAGATTTTCTTGAATTATTAAAAAACTTCAAATAATTTGCTACACCATTTGTGGACACAATTTCTTCCCAGTTTATGTGTGATAGGGCAGCCCTCTGCACTGGAAAACTGTATTACTGTATTAAGCATTTTTGTCTTTCTAGTATGTGTTTATTGTTTTTTTAATAGAACATTTTAATAAAATAACTAAATTATATATTATTGCGAGTTTCAAATTCTCTGATCATTCAGGCTCAGTATATCTGCTGGAATCAAGAGATACATTTGTTATCCTCCCAACATGTTTCCCTGTGCCCATGAAATATGCCAATTACAGAAATCTAATAAACGAATAATAATAAAAGCACAGAGATTCTCTCACATATTACAGGCGTATTATTTTAATATATTTGTTATACTGCAAGTCTCAGGTAGGTCTGTTGAAGCAAACTCATGATCTAGAAGATTTCTGTGCAAAGAACTGGCAGCTCCAGCCTAAGGGCATTGTTTAGCAAATGCAATAAACAGAGACCTATACCTTTCCAAAACTTTAACACATCTGCAATAATTTATGGATTTGCAATGAGCAGCATTTCACTGAGGTCTAGAGGTTCGTCTTAAATATAAGCCTTCCCTGGCTATAAATGTCAGGCAGTATAAAAACAAAGCTAAGATATTTACCACTTTCATTCAAATCAAATTAGGAAAACAATATTGCCATCGCCAAAGTCATCTGCAACCCTTTTTCTGTCTTGTTCCATTGGATATGGATTTCGTTTTTGGTCCATTTAAAGTCTATATTGCATAAATATACAATATATGTAGAGGAGTTTTCCTAGATGCAAGATGGGATCAGGTTCTCCGAGTACTGGTAATTTTAAAATGTGATATTTACCTGTGCAGCTGTTACATTT
This sequence comes from Nanorana parkeri, assembly GCF_000935625.1. NCBI lineage: Eukaryota > Metazoa > Chordata > Amphibia > Anura > Dicroglossidae > Nanorana > Nanorana parkeri. The sequence continues at coordinate 409,623 of NW_017307075.1, read as the reverse complement.
CTCACCTGGAACTCATAATCCACAAAGTTTCTTGTTTGGAAACATAAAAAATACAACTGTTTCGGCTTAAAGAGACCCTGAACAGAGTCTCTTACTTCAAATGCAGTTAACACCACTGTGCTCTCCCTTTACAAACAGTCCCAGGCAGTAGCTCCATAACCTGTAGCAAGAGCAAGCTCTATAGTTTAAATACTCTAACCCCAGCTGCACCACACCAGATGTTCCTTACAACCTCCTCCATCTTGCCTTGTTAATAGTCTCACTTACTCGTGATGCAAGACTCAAAGATAAGTCAATTCACGCTCTAGTGTTTCCGCTCCTGTCTCCATGTTCAAGTCTCTGTGAGTTGCTCATGGTCCAAAACCCAGTATTACTCCAATCACAAGGAGTTTGCATCTCTGTTCCAATCATTACGGTTATTCACTAAAGGGTGAAGAGTTTGGAGAAGACAGGAGAAGTAAACAAAATAAACAAAATATTTATCTCATGTCAAATTTCCTTTATTCACCTATCATTTCCTTCTATAAGGCCCCTTTCACACGGCCGGTCTCATTGGGTCCACCTGTCAGTTTTTCAAGCAGACCCAATCGGATGCCCAATGTAACTCTATGGGCAGCCATGTGTAAACAGACGAGTGTCCGTTTACATCCGGTTACACCCTCCTCCGGCCAGGTCTGCAAAAACAAATTGATCAGAGATCCATTTTGCTGGACCGGAAAGTGACGGATCAGGGTTAATCTGATCTAAACGGACACATGTCCATTTACATCCGATTCCCCATGGACAGACATGGGGTCCAGTAAGTTTTGTACAGGTACGGATGTCACAGCGGTGGCATCCGCTCCGTACTGCTATGCTCAGGAGAGGATCCTGATCAGCTCAGGTGAAATTCTGGATGAATGTTTTCAGTAACATTTAATTTATCAAACAAAATTAGTACAAGAACATGTAACAGTGATCATGCTAAGATTCTTCCCAAGTCATCTTAAAGGTCGAACTCAAGGAAGTCAAGGAAACATAAATATGCAATAAAATTGTGAACTATGTATTAAACCATTGTAGCACACAGGGACTTTTTTTTTCATTCAACTAGTCTTACTAACCTGCAAAGATTACAATCAGGGCCGGATTTACTCTCTCTGCTGTCCCGAGGCCAGGTTCCTTAATGTGCCCCCCTCCCTGTCACATTTCCCCCCAGAGGGCAGGGCGGCAAAGTTGGTTTACATTTTTTTTTTAACTTTATTATCACTTGTACAGAACTAGCGGCGGTTTCCCCGCTCTACATTTAGCCCTGCTTGTCCAAAGCAGGACTAAAGGTAGAAAACAACTACCCGCCCGGCGCCCGGAACTGCATGTCACGGGAATCAGGAGACAGGTATTCCATACCCCCGCTGCCCCTCTACTGCCTGCTGCCCAGAGGCCGGGCCTTGGTTGGCCTTGTGGGAAATCCAGTACTGATCACAATTTGATACCAGACTTGGATGGATGTCAGAGCTTTAGGTTCTAGAAAAACAAGTCTTTCTAGATCAGGGGTTCTTAAGCTTTTTACAATTTACACACCCCCAATGGCTTGCCTTTTATGTCCCTTTTATACCCCTTTGCCAGACTGTTAATATCATCATCGTATTACATTCTAATATGACTTCAAACGATGTCAGGAGCTTAATTTTTCTTTTTCATATCTAGGAATAAAATAGTTGAAAGTAAGTTATAAGAACATTATCATATTTATTTATTTATATAAAAATGGCAAATTGCAAATACGTTTTGCAAATACGTTTTTCTACAACTATTACGATTTTCGCTGTTTTATTGTGCAATCAAAACATGGAATGGAGGTATAGTACTAAAAATGTTACTTGCATACCATCTAATACATCATGTCTGTTATTCCTCTTTGATTTCAGGTTAAAGAATGCAGAGAATGTTACTTTAATTTATTTATAATTTTTCAGAGATGCAGTCCCATACCCTCATCATTTGGTTTCGGAAAGGATACAGATGCTGTTACATCCGGCTACAGCTCCATCTCAGGCACTAAACAGGTAAATAGGGATATAGTTCCCTAAGCTAGTGGAGTTGTCCCCAACATCTCCTGCCAAACAGGCACATTAACTAAAGGCCAGTGTACAAAATTATTGTGGCGGCCCTCAGTCCTGCTATGTATTAATAGTATTATTATTGTTGTTAATAATATTAAACATTTTACTACGCTGGTTATGTGTGCACATATCCGGGACATATTTGACATTTTTTACATTTCATTTGGTGGAAAATATTCAAACACATGTTCAGAAAGGTCTTCCTTAACCTATGAGTGAGTCATATCAAAGTACACAGAGTTAAGCTTCTGATTTTTCCCCTCACGCTACTCCTCCTCCTTCCTAACTCATGAAAGACAACTTCCTCCGATCCTATCCAGTCTCACCTGTTGTCTGGCGGCTCTGTGTTTAAAAGCTATTTGTACTTGTAGCTGTCCACCTCTTCTCCTCCCTGGATATTGATTTGTGATCACGTTACTTTATACTTTATGTAGTTAAAGGATCATAAAGGCCACAAATTAAAAACAGGTGCAATGTCAGTTTAACTTTTTGAATCCTCTTTAAATAGAGGCATTCTGAGAGAGTTCAGAGAGGTCTTTAATTAAGGCTTCATCAAATGCACCAAGCGTTTTCCCACAGGATATTTTGCAGTTGGAATGCAGAGATCCTTTTAATTAAAGTTGCAAAAACATGTTATCAATGTTTGGAAACTTGCTAATGTCTTACTAAAAAGCTGTGAATGTTGAGTGATGCTGTTTTTCATGAACTTACTAGGAGTCCTCACATCAGCCGACCTTTCACTACTCTTACATGGAAGGTAAAAGTGGCAGACAGGGGCGGGGAGAAGGCGGGGAGAAGGCGGGGAAGAGGCAGAGCGGGAGGGGGGCCAAGTTGCTGCACCATGGGCCAGTCAGCCCCTGTTACAGGTGGAAGCTCTTTTATGATTATGGAGAAGGTTTTCAACTTTCTGGATACGAAAATATGGTCGTAATTTGAAATGTCAAGTCTAATACACAGGGCATGCTTTAAACAAGAAAAGGACCACCAAATATGCTTAATGTCACGCATATTTACCTGCTAACAACGGGCACAAAAAAAAATCAGTGACAGATGGCCTATATTACACCCAGTAAATATTGGTAATCAGGAGTGACCAGCCTATAATGCACTTGTACAGGGGTCCCCTTTATGCCCCTTAACACTGGTGGATACTTTAACTGAACACGTCCAAGTTTCAGCTAGTCAGTCTGAATTAAAGTGGAACTGAGTTTAAAAAGTTAAGTTTTGTTATGTTATAGGGAACCTCTAGATATGTTAATTGTGCCTAAGCAGTGCAGTCTTTTCTCTGAAATTCCTTCTGAAAAATAGCAATGCACTTCCTGGTATGAGAAGGTGCCTAGGCACTCCTTATATCTGTATATCTTTAGTACCATCCAAGGCACTGCTGCCTGTGACTGCTTGGGGTTGATTTACTAACCTTATAAACACACCACGAACATGTATACACCTCTGTAGTGTGTTCCCTCCCAGCATGATCTATGGGTGGAATCTAAACACCGTTGTAGTGTGTACACACCCAGCTGGTGTGTTGTGCAAAGCCAAGCATGAATTGCAAGGTGATGTTGTGTAAATTAGCTCTATGTTGTGTTGCTTGCGTTGATGAATGCAGGAATGTAAATGCATGAGCTAACCATTTTTGTCTAAACTGTGAAGCAGCATTATATATGCATCATGTGCATGATTTTTCCATATATGGCATTAGTGGAAATATGCTTTTAGAGACTTTTTGGGTGATAAATACGTTTTGCTGTGTGAAAATCACACGCACCTGGTGCGTGCGTGTGTTTAGGTTAGTAAATCTCCCCCCTTGTCTCAGGAGATTGGGAAAAAGATTTATTAAGGTCTATACTGTGCTTCTTGTTAGACATGTGAACAGCAAAAAAAAATGTTTTCTGACGAAACAACGAAAAAAAACATTTCCATTCCTTTCATCAAAGAAAACAAATTTTTATTCTGTTTCGGATTTGGAGGCAATGAGCCTCCGAATCCGAAACCACACACTGAAACTGCAGAACGAGCAGTGGCCATATAGGCCGCCGGAGAGTTCTGCGAATGCGCGCTGCCATCTTTGAGTGTATCTTGGTATACCAAGATTTACTCAAAGATGGTGGCACGCATGCGCAGAATGCACTGGCGGCAGATATGGCCACTGCTCATTCAGCGTGTGACACCACCGTCATGTGACGTCATGCCCTCCACCTCCAAGATGACAGTGGGCATGCACAAACGGATTTATGTATGCCCGAATATAGTTTTCATATGAAAATAACAGGGAAAGGTTAGCTGCAGGGAGACCACAGGCAAAAGTGATGACTAGTCATTTGTCCATGGATTGCCTTTTTTTGGGGGGGTTTAATACCTCTTTATGCCAGCAGGGCTACTCAGAGATTTAGTTCCCTCCTTATAAGCTGCTGTTGTCCTAAGACCAAAGAAGGGGAACTTTGTACCAACATTGTGAAACTAAAGCTGGCCATACACTGTACTTATGACTAAATGAAAAAAATATCAAAGATTCCTCCATCCACACTAAGCAGCGTGGATGAAGGAATTCCAACTGTTCCCACTGTATTCTGACAGCAGTGGCTATCAGAGTACCTGAACAGTACTAGCAGCTGATTGACTGCGTCTGCAAGTACAGTTCAGCCGAAGATTTTATAACCGGCTTCTTCGTTCTTCTAATCAAAGCATGCCGGGCGGAAGGGTGCTGTCAAGGGCACCCACTATGTAAATTTCAGCCAGTTCATTAGGAACCAGACACAATTTGCATAGTATATGGCCAGCTTAAGCCGATTTAGGTGGGTGAAATAATATGTGATCTATAAGTGGTGGTAGATATAGTCAGCAAAAGGCCCATTCTGCAAGAACAATTCTTAGCCCATTCCCCCTTCAACTAAGTTCAAAGTTGAAACACCACCTGAATATTACAAACCAGGAGGACAGTTTGGGACGTCACAAAGAACTCCTCTAATTTCCCATCTGATCAAAGTGACAGGAAGATGAGGGATCAGTGCTTGCCTTGCTACATTTCATACACATGGGCCCTTAAATGCCAGAGGACCCTTTGTGCTACAGCATTCTACTCAGTTGGCGTGTCAACCCCTGAGAAGCAGATCAGCAATGACAGACCCCATTTTTCTCTCAGCAAAGATTTCCTTTACCGTTCACCTAGAGTTAAAATAATATGTTTTTAGGATTACTCACAAATTTGTGTATATATATATATATTATTTTTTTTAATACACACAAAAAAATTAACTACCATGCAATACAAATTTTAAACCTATTTTTTTTAAAGATATTTTTGGTTAAACAGTTTCTGGTTAAGAAAGCTTTTTTTTTTTATACATGACAACTTTATATGCTATTTATTTACAGAATGAGGACTATTATTTCTTACCATCATCAATATTAGTTTACTGAGTGAAGCTTTTCTTCTCTCATGTTATTCATAAAATTCTTCAGCACATTGACCTGAACATGAACATGCTGGGTAATAATCACGGAAGCAGTAGGTCATATTACTTTGTAATTAATACACGGTCAGAAGGATGGCTTGATTTACATTTGTACAAATGAGAAGATCACAGGGTTTCTCTCTGAAGACAAGTTTTAGGAAAGGGGTAAAAAACGTTACATTAGGTAAAAGAGATGAGTTGAATTGCTTTTGGTTCGTTCAGGTCTAGCTGTAAAATACAATACAACGAAACAGCCCTTTGGATAGCAAAGTCTTTTTCTAACGTTTTCCCAGGGCCTAAAGTGGGAGGGCTTCAAAGAAAAAAGTAACACAAGTGGACGGCTTTACTTAGAAAAAGGCAAACAGTTTCTTTTTGTTGTGAGCAAAACTTTGATGTTTTTCTCCATGCTAGGAGCTGCACACACTAAAATATTTGTGCTCCTGCCCACTAGTGTGAGGCTACAGTTACATTTTGGTGTTTGTCCATTTGTAAACCTAAATTTTCTTTGGCGTCCCCACAAATGAATAGTTCGAACCAAAGTGAAATGAATTAAATGTAGCACTCCAAAATAAAATACACTTAGCAACCTGACCCAATCCTAAACCTGATTTAATAGGGTATTTTTGTTAATATTTGTATTAAATGTCATATTTTGTAAATGAAGCAAATTGTGTTTGTACATGTCAGCCAGGTTTTACAACACATAATGAATACATTTTGCTGGTAACAATGAAATAGCTGTGACCATGGAACAGACCTGCAATAATGTTTTCCAACTTCTTAAAATAGCTGGAACCTTGTTTTTACATCAGAGAATGTGTTCTCAGACAGGTACTCACACATGGCACAGCTCCTTTACTCTGTATCTTGTCCAAGAGTGGACATTGGATAAACACTCAGGGCTTATTAGATGATTTACGAAAGGACAAAGATCAAGACAGACACTGTTCGCCTCAAAATCCCCAGGCCATTTACAGACAGCTAGCAAGAAATGCCATTTAGTGTGGAGATTTGTGAATAAACCAAGACTAAAAACAAGTTTGCTGAGCTGACTAAGTGTAAACCTCACGTAAACCTACATCTTCATCTGCCTAAAGTGTTTCAATTTTCAAATAACTATATTTTTACTACACTGGAAAGAAGGCAATAACAAATTACTGCCGTCCAACCACACCAACACACAATAAAAGAAGTCTTATACCAAATCAGTACAAAAACTTTCCAGCACATTATCCATCTAATCAGCACAAAATACCTAATAAAACTGGTTCAACACAGAGAGACCAGTGCATTCATTGTACTGTTTTGCCCATGTTAACCTTCCCTGTGCAAGTTATAAATTTATCTGAGCATCTGCCATATTGTGCTCCAAATCAGTATGACTTTATGCAAATGTGTGTGTATTATATGTGTAACTAGTTAAAGTGATAGTAAACTCAGGGCATACATTTCAAAAATTAATTCAAGTATATAGCTTATTTGGGTATCACTCAGCTGTAGATCCTGAAATCATCTCTGAATTGGTGCTGACACTGTCCTTCCTTCTGGAGGGTGGCTACTTTTGTTCCCCATGGTCCCTGTATATGTTGTAAAGTAGCCACCCTTCCAAGCTCGCTCCCATGATAGACTATAACATCAATACAAACTAGCAAACTAAAAGTAAGATTGTAGTTCATCAAATTAGTAAACTAAAAGTGAGATTGTAGTCCATCACGGGAGTGAGCTTGGAGTGGTGGCTACTTTACAACACACACAGGGACCATAGGGAACGAAAGTAGCCACTGCTCCAGAAGGAAGGACAGAGTCAGCACCAATCCAGAAATGATTTCAGGATCTACAGCCGAGTGATACACAAATAAGATACATTTTTCTTAATAGTTAGGGTACTTGAATGCATTTTTAAGATATATCCCTTGAGTTTAGTGTCACTTTAGGAACCCAGATTATAAACTTCAATGGGGGTATCGTTCCATGTTTGCTCTTCAGAAAATGTTGCTGCTGAACAAAATATAAAGCCCAACTCTGGACAGATCCTCTTTTTTAGTTTTTGTTAGAGTTTGGAGTAGAAACTTTGTTAACATGTTATTGCTGTATGCACCCCTATTTACTTATTTTCTATTTGACGGGTGAAAGAAAGAACAGGAAGTGAGAAAAAAAATCCATCTAATTAATGTCTATTGGACAGACATCAGAGGAATGAGAGGAAACTTCCCCAATTGGAATACAGGCAGCAATAAAATGAAGTTTTCTGTGTGAAGAAGGTCTAGAACAGTGGCAGTCAACCATCTAGATCAAGGAAGCCTCAAGTGCAGCCACTTACATCACCAAGAGGCCTCATAAAATATTCACAGGACTTAATGCTACAGAAATCTGTCAGAGACTGCAGACATGGTGCAGGACATAGTAATAGACTGGGAGTGTGCTACAAGTGATATGCAGAGACTGTAGACATAATACTGGAGATGGTCAGAGATTGTGAACATGCTATATGTGTTGTTGGAGACTGGGGGCATGCTGCAGGAGACATTCATAGACTGGAGACACATAACATGAGACTGATAGAAACCACTGCTATTACAGCCCCTTTACAAATCAATTCTGCTACATTTGAGCTCCCTAAAGCTCTTTAACAGTTATGTGTTCTACATTTGATATTTCTCTCAGCAAGATCCATTATAATTGATTGTAAAAAAAAAGATATAAAGAAATAGAAAGGGCAGCACAGAAAATAGTAAGAAAGGAATAAACCAAAACATTTGGCTACAAATACACAGACTGCTATCTACATCACAGGTTGGGAACCAGGGGTATAGAACCTTTGTCAGGATTCTAGTGTTATATTCCCATTAGGCATTATTTCTCCTCACTTCCTGTTAGGGTTGCCACCTGACCTCAGGTTCTGATGAAGGGGGCGTGCCCCTGAAACACGTAGACCTTTTAAAAAAACATACGGGAGCAGAGGACGCTGATTTGGAGATCCCCTCAGACTTCCCCTGCTGGAGATTTTATATTTTATCGTTTCCTTTTACGCTTATGATCATTGGCTTTCGTGTAAGTACATTTTCACTTGCGTGTTGTACTCATCAAATAAAAGTTTTACGCTATGGAGGCGCTCTGTGTTGCTTTTGTTTCCCAGATCGATGGTCGTTGTTGACCGGTGGGAGCTGCCTCTATGGTGTACCAATGAACTTTACAGCCGGATTTCTCTGCAAACCGGGGGCGCCGGTATTGCTTTTTTCAGTGTTAGTTGCCACCTTGTCTTCAAGGGAAACCCGAACACTCTAGAGACGCGCAAACATTTTGGGGTGAGAATGAGTTGTGGCTTATTCATATGTAAATAGTGCCACCCATTCATATGTAAATATCGCAGTTGAGACTATTCTCAGTGGGGGGCCAGTAGCCCCTATCTTGATTTTTGTTGCCCCTGTCTGCCTGACATCTTGTGTCCGGGATTCTGCTGCCATGAAACCCGGACATAGCATCCAAAACCGCACTGTCCGGGTAAAACCCTATTTCCTGTCCAGGTGACACTTTTCATAAAGAAAGAAAATAAATTTCCTCCATGTGAACACAAACAGCATTTACAATTACACATAAATTACAATGCAACAAGCCAGCATTTAAACCCTGACAGGTGTTCTTTTAATAATTCTTTATTAAAAACAAAACATTTCAGAAAATTTACAATACAAGAAGAGACAACAAGGAAACAATATACTAAACAAATATACATTGTAATATGGAAAAAATGTAAAGTGGCATATGAATAAAAAGGAGAAACACATTAGGAGTATGGTTAGGGTCAAATGAAAGTACCCTATATCAATGCACAGGGTAGAAAACATCAAACGTATTCAAAGGGATCATCTGAACTGAAAAACAGTATACTCATTGTCATAAGAAAACCTGAAGTAGTGGGGGGAAGTAAAACATGAAGAGAGAATAGAAAAATCAGAGGGGCAGATGGCAGAGAGAATGAAAGAAAAAAAATGGGGGGAGAGGGGAGAAAAGGGGGGTGGGGGGGGAGGAAAGACAGGAAAGAAAAGAGGGGGAGATGTGGGAAGGAGGAAAAGGGAGAACAAACAAAAGAAGGGTAGGTAGAAAAAGATGAAACCACTCAGGAACCCATGATGCGCTCATGCTCCTCTGTCACAGTAAAGTCAATCCAATAAAACTAGGGATGCACCCAGGGGCGTAACTAGAAGTCCCAGGGCCCCATAGCAAAATATTTTATGGGCCCCCCTCCCCCCCAACGAAACACCCCGCCACCACTTCACCAGTTTTGTCAACCCTGTGCGAGTGTTCACACCAGGGCGGTTCGGTCGTGCGGATTTGTCCACGCTGAAGCGCCGAAATTTACAATCCTATACATTCTTATGGGGACTGTTCAGGCAATCGCGTGGCTCCATGTAATCCGAACCACCTGCGGCCCAAAATGCTCCCTGAGCTATTTTTAAGTCATCATCAGCACATTTTCCATATGGATTTCAATAAAATTGCGCTGATCAGCACGTTTTTGAGCGTTTTTAATTGCGTTTCAGCGCTGAAATGCGACTAAAAACAGACAAAAATGATCATTAAAAAATTGCGCGGAAACCATGGTGAAAAGCTTTCGCCCTGGTGTGAATGGGGCCTGAATGAGGCCTAACACTTTACTTTAATACTGCCACACCAATGGGAGGCTGAGGAAAGGGGGATAAAAAAAAACCCCAATAAATATGTTAAAAATCGTTTTTGCGTTGTGTTGGTGTTTGTGTTGTTATAAAATGATACAGGCGTGTATTTCATTACAACACAACGCACAGCAATGCGTCACAAAGATTTGCCTTGTGCTGCCACAGTTGAATTAATGTTTTTTTACAAAATAAAAAAAATCATGCACTGCACTGTTCTAACAACGCACTGCAGCGCATGTGCCTGGCATACACCGCAATATGGTGCAGGTGTATGCTATGTGTGTGGGGGAGGGGGGTTGTGCTTTTTAAAAAATGTTATTTGTACATTTTTAATGTATTTTTTAATTATTTATTATGATTATTTTACTGTTAGGGCGGCTTCAGGTAAATATTAGGGGGTCTAAACAGCCCCCTGACATTTCCCTTTTGAAATAGAAAAAGACAGAGTCCTCAATTTCTTTTTCTGCAACCCCAATGCCTGGCCCAATATTTGAGTTTCTGGTATAAGCAAGCCGGGCGCCGTGTAATGAAGCGTTGCTTTGCTTCCTGATTGGCCAGCTTCTCGACCAATCAGGAAGCCGGGCAACACGTCATTGCACGCCGCCGGGCTTTCTTAATGGGACTTCTGGTATCGGTACTCAATACCAAAAAAAACAGTATCGGTGCATCCCTAACTAAAACCAAGTGGATGAATATCGGGCAGTAGAGTCCCTAAGGGAACAAGTGAGGTCCTCCATATGTTTAATATAATTAATTTTGGAAAAGCAAAGCTTGATGGTGGGGGGTGACCTCTGCTTCCACATCAGGGACATACACGCGTGGGCCGCGCTCACCAGATGAATAAGTACAGAACGTCTGTAACTTTTGAGTAAAACTTATTACGATGAAGTAGAAAGTAGGCTGGATAAGCAGGGATCGAACGATCCATACATTTTTCGGATATACGTCTCACCTGTGTGCAGAAGGTTGACAGCACCGGGCAGGTCCAAAAAATGTGTAACAAGTCTGCAGGGGAGGAATCACAGTGCCAACAAACTTAGATTGTAAGCCTTCACGGGCAAGGCCCTCCTTACCATCTTGTCTTGATTTGTATTGTGATTGTAATGTCTTCCTTATATTGTAAAGTGATGCGCAAACTGTTGGCGCTGTATAAATCCTGTATAATAATACTAATCAGAAGAGTCTGGGAAGATCTGATAAAGTCTATGGGGGGTCTATACCACCTCTGACAGATGTTTTAACCCTTCCACACCCTTTAATATGAACTATTCCATAATAAATGTGTGATGCTTATATTTGGGAGCATGGTGGTTTGCTCTGAAACACTAGAGTTTGATTTCCACCATGGACACATGTCTGCATGGAGTTTGTATGTCCTCTTCATGTCTGTGTGCTGAGGTTTTCTATAACAATCTAAAAACATATCATCTTCTGCCTAAGCATTTGTGGTTGATTTATGCAAAATGAACCTGTCAGGGAATAATACATTTCTTTTGCTCCCCTTCTTGTAGGTGGCCTGTATCTCCAACCTCTACTGTGTTCCAATGCTGCGGTCTCTATTAGTCTTTTCAGCATTCAGCTTACTTCTCATTGACAGCTATGGTGCTTGGTGATTAGTCCAGCACTGTGACCAGGGTGCAAAAAGAGTCCTTAGCCCTATGTAAGCTATGAGTCAGATGAAACTTACTGCTTTCTTTCCTTGCTCCCTACTGCTGAACGGAACCAGAAAGACTTGCTGTACTATCTGTTCCCATCAATTTCTGAGGGCCTCGTCACTTTTTTAAAAACTTTTTGAGGGAATCTGGATAATTAAAGAGTTGGTAAAATATTTAGGAGGAGACAGGTAAAAATGAAAAATGCCACTTGATAAAAGACCATCTAACGGATCACCAGCTGTGACCAGGAATAAGAGGCAGAGGAGAATGTCATCGGCTTGTATTGTAATATTTAATGATTTATAAGCTAGCTCTACCTGAGTGTAACCGAGCTCTATGCTTGTCACTTACTCTATACAACAGGCCAACTGTGTAACTTATCCATATATTATTATTAGACAGCTGCTAAAGTCATCACTGGTCTCTCCTAGTTACAGAGTACAACATCCACTGTTTGGCTTCTTTTGAGAACGGTGAACTTGCTGCAAGCTGGCATCGTCTGTGCACCTTTCCATTTAAAATGGCATCCAATTCAGTAGCTTAGCTGCCTTGCACTTGAGTTCAGATGTTATTCCTAGTGAAATATGTTCCTTGTGACTGTTTCTGCAAATGATGTTAAAATAAAACCTTAGAATGACTGTCCAGCACCAGTTTAGAAGGAATGTTCCTTGCTCAGTCTGTGATTTCTTGACATGCCCTCACAAATTGTGGTTTATAGGCAGCCTTGATCATAATGATGATTATGGATTGCTCTGTAATAAAACTATGGTTTAAGTAAAAAAAATAAATCACTCTTATGCTTAACCAAAGTAGTAACGGGTGGCTTGGCAAAGCTAGTTGAATGCATTAAATGTGTGTGGTATACTTTTAGATTGTCTGAAGCAAAGCTATGTGCCGCAGACTCAAAATTATTACACTCCCTGTTGTAAGAAATGCATTCTCATTGATAGTTTTCTTGTTGACTATAGTAACCAAAACACTTCTAAATGATACTTTCCAATGCAGAAAAGGAAGAATGTGTTTGGTTTATATGGACCTTCAGAACCTTTTCATTAGGGATACACCGATACCAAGTACCGTACTCGGTACAAGTACAAATACGTTTTGAGCTCCAAGACTAGACTAGAGAAAAATTCAAAAATTAGGAGGCAGCTGTCATTTGTAAGGAGCACACGGAGCTCCTGGGATTTCTACATCTCTGTTTTAATTTATGATTTTGGTTTTATAAATATAAATAAAGGGATGCACCGGTACAATTTTTGCAAGTACTGATACTTGCCCAAGTACTTAAAAGTACAAGTACTGATACATTTTATTTATTGTCATGTGACAGTTTTTCTATAACAATACAGACTAATGATTTCAGGACAGTGGTGGAGCGCCAGAGCCAGGTCCCAGCTGCCACCGCTGCAACCCTGGTAGTTCTCATGAAATTGCCAAGTATCGGCACTGGTATCTGAACGGGTATCGGTGCATCCCTACTTTTCATAATCTGAACCCATTTGAAGAACTTAATTCTATTATTGGATAAATACGGTATATTTTTTTTCTACAGTTCTTGATCCAGCATCCAAAATGGCTGCCTATGAAATAAGTAATTGTATTTGTTGTCTAAAACCAGCATTTAGTCAAAACCTTAGGGAAGGGAGCCCAGGATGCCTGAGAATACCTTTATCATTAACCAAATTCTTTCCTGCGCACCTGGGAAGCTCGCCTATTCTGAATGTACATGGTCAATGTAACTTTGATTTTGGCTCTGCCATTGAGCTCTTCCATATGCCCACATGGTCCTACCATGCAATGAAAGCGCATCAACTGCCAATAACGGCACTCTCATTAGATAGTGGGAGAGTGGTGGGTGAGGCAGAGCTCCAAGTTTTAGTGCCAATATTTGTGTACTATACAAAGTAATCATTTGGAGAAGTGTTTACAATATACCAGTGGGGCCTTGGGAGGAAATTGTAGCTAACACATATTCATTTATTACATAATACATTAAAATACACTACAGCATATGAATTTTAGAGTATTTGCACTGAACATCCTGCCTGTAGATAACACTACTCAGCAAAACTCACAATTGTAATTGTTTTTTACATAACTAGAAATGGGAGCTCTTTATGTTTCCTACACATGTCAAAATATTTCTGCTGAAAGGAGAATTGAGGAAGACATGGTTCCCCCATTCTTTTGGATAAAAACATAAAAAGGATGAGCAGGGAGTACCTCTGGCTTAGAAGATTGAAAACATTACAGCTCCCTTATTTGTATGTATTACTACACACATGTATCTTTATATTATTACTATGTGTTTTGCTGCTTGCCAAGACTTAGGCTCCTTTCACACAGACACCTGTCAGTTCTGATCAGCAGGGGATCCGTCTTGTGGGATTTCAATTGCTGTGTGGGTAAATGCACGGAAGTGAGGCTCCTTAGCTTTGCAGCTATTCTACCTGCCAACTGACTTGTATTTCTGTCTATCCAGTCCTGTGATTTACACAGCCCTTCCAAGCAACACCGCCTGGCAGATGACACCGCTTTGTCTGTTAAAGTTATAGACTGAAAAAGATATACAGTGGTCTCCTCTCTCCACCCCAGCTTGCTGACTTGACAGTGAAAGAGCAGCCGCAGACTAATAAAGTAATCACTCTGCTCTTGACAGTGAAAGACGAGCAGAGTGCCAACTGACTTGTATTTTTGTCTATCCAGTCCTGAGATTCACACAGCCCTTCCAAGCAACAGTGGTGGTGGCAGATGACACCACTTTCTCTGTTAAAGTAATAGACTGAAAAAGATATAAAATGATGTCCTCTCTCCGCCACAGCCTGCTGACTTGACGATGAAAGAGCAGCCGTAGACTAATAAAGTAATCACTCTGCTCTCTTTTCCTGTCAGCATGTTCCCTGTCAGCACATTGACATGTAGCCCACCTTACTGGCTCTCAGTCCTGCCCCCTCTCCCATTCTGAGTTCGGCTATAAAGGGGATTGTGAGAGGCTAATACTATGCCAAATTCAGGTGCTTACACCAGTTGCAATTAATATAATTCAATACATTCAATTATTTATTAATGAATACCCAGCAGCATTCATTTATGTCTGTAATATCCTCTTGGAGTTAAGCATTTAGTCAACCCACATTATCAAATGTAGTCATTGACCACTAATAAATTGTAAGTAGAAGCAATCTGTTTTAGAGAGAGGTCAACAATGTGTTTTATGCTGTAAGGCTCACCTTTTAATAATGCAATTGCTATAAATATGTTTATTTCCCAGAAGTCGACGCACACCTTCATAATCCCTGTACAGATTGTACCAAACATGCCTTTGGAGCTTAATAAAATAAAATAAAAGTTCTTCTTGTTCTCAGAAGTTTGATGTAAACACCATCACACACAACATTTATCACGGGATTCTATATATAGCATGGCATGCTGGAAAACATGGCATTCTCTAGAAAACTACAAATCTTGAGCAACGGTAGACCTGCATTAGGCAAGAAATTCCAACACGATTTCTACCACCGCAGAGAAATTACATTTGTGATACATCTGGAATTCAGAATGGGATATTTTCACACCTACATTCCATTAAAATATAAATACAAGAGAGGTCAACTTTATGTCTATTATCCAGTGATGTGGAGTTTTATAGCAAGCCCCATATATTTTCTCCTCTTTAAATGTGGTTTAGTGTGTAGGGCGTGTTTGCTGCTTTAAGAAGATAGTGAATCCAAGTAAAATGCATCAATAGCATGCAAGCTTATTAAAATGTAACTCCACTTTTGTTGAGAAAAAAAACCCAATCCCCTCTGGGTGATCTATGTACATGGCAAGGATATTAACACACTATGTTCCAGACTCCTACCTGCCTCAGACTGATTCCTGAATGGGAGCATCTGCGTGTTTTATAAGCACCTCGTGAAATCTCAGTGTTCTAATGAGGAATGCTGCAGTGTCTGCATCCCTTTAGAAGTAGTTAAAGGAGAACTATGGGGTCAGGGCTTTTCCCCATAGTTCTCCTAAGGGTCATGGGAGAACACAAACTAGCGTTCTCCCGTGACCCAAAGCTCAGTATACCGCGAGCTACAGCTCGCGGTATACTGAGACGCCGCACCCAGGACATATCACGACAATACTGTCTGGATCCTACCAGCTGCGGGATTGACAGCTGGCTCTGCCTATCCAGAGGCAGAGCCAGCTGTGCCCGCCCCCTCACCCGTCCGTTTTGCCAGTCAGGGGAGGGGGGGAATCACTGCAGGGAGCCGTGAGTGACAGTCACGGCTCTCTGCAGGGATAGATCGAGAAGTGAGCGAGCTACGGTTTGTGTTCGCTCACTTCCCAATCTACTGAGCGGACCTGTGACATTATGAGAGAGATTACCTTCGGTCTTCCTTTTGACCAATGGACACGTGGCTACAGCGTGATCAGGTGAAGTGCAGTAGAGGCACAGATTCATTGATCTCCTTCTATTCTTCTCGGCCATAGGGAGGGGTCCCCGCACAGTGCCGACTTCCATGGGTTCCTCTTTCTGGGGTGATCTGGATCTTCGGGGGACTGTAGCGTTGCCATAGATCCTTTCAGCCCTCCTTTCCCTGAGACGCCTATTGATGGTTACAGGGTAGTTCGTATCGAGCAATCTCGTCTTTTAGGGCCTCAGAGAGGCTTGCGTTCTGACTTCAATAGTTGAACGCCATACTGGGGCTTTAAATAGCCCAGGAGTCGATTGCCGTGACGACCGGCTTCCGCGTTCCACCGTGGAATGCAGGCCGCTCGCACAGCAATCCGGAAGTCGAGCGGCTTCCGCGTTCCACCGTGGAACGCAATTTGGCCGCCCCTGCATGTGGGGAGACCCGAGCGGTCTGAACCCTCGGGACTCGTTACAGCATATTAGTGGTGACAGGTTCTCTTTAAAGAGACATTAGGGGTCTATTAGACCCCTAGTGTCACCTTTCCACTTCAAAGAAGCTATTCAAGTGCAGATCAGGTTTGAATAGTTTTTTCCCCAGCCTCTCTATCTATGCAATGGTAGCTGAGGAGCTGGCAGTGAAATACTGTATATTTTATGTGTGTGTGTGAGAAAAAGTACATTCACATAGTGTCAGATTTGTCAGCAGCAACGTGGAAAATGCTAGTGGCACTGCATGACAAGCACTCTTCACACCCTAAAGTGTTCCTCATTCAGTATTTTTTAACTGTTATTTTTTTAACTGGTTTTATGTGTATAATAAAGGTATTAAAGAGGAACTGTATCCATTTCTTCAAAATAACAACAATGGCACCTGTAGAAATGTTTAGTAATGACAATTTACAAACAGAAACTTCTAGATAATTGACAGCTTTTTATTATTTGCATGCCTTAGTTTTTCTTTCCCTCCACATTCTTCTCTCAGTGGCCATTTTCACAAAGGGCTGATGAATTAATCTCCCTTTACTTCCTCGAACTCTGGCCCATGTGAATAGGCCATGTGACCATGCATATCATCCCAGGGGAGGAAAATGCCTTTACCTGAGATCTCATAAGATTACAGATGAGATTTCCCAGCAATGCTCTGCTGATGTAACCTTCCCAGGATGCAACACTTGGGTACAATTACATAATTTGTGCCAATTAGAACCAGGAAGCAGCAAACAAGAAATTGTAAGTAATATGGAAATATGTTTGTTTAACTAATGAATGTAAGATGATTTCATATCAGCATGTAGAGCTGCATGCTGATGTGATTTTTAGCCAAAGGGGCTAAAGGTCCACTTTAACCTCTTGCCGTCCGCCCGTAGTAGAAAAACGGACGGACGGCACTGCTGCATCTGCGGGTTACCTTGATTCCCGGGATCCGCTGCCCCATCTTGGATCCCGGGATATTTTTCCTTAATATAGTAAAAAAATAAAACCCCCAGTGGTGAATAAATACCACCAAAAGAAAGCTCTATCTGTCCCCAAAAAAGGGTATAAAATTCATTTCAGTACAGCGCTGCATGACGGAATAAATGTCAGTTAAAGTACCGCAGCGCTGAATACTGAAAAATGGCCTGGATGGGAAGGGGGTTTAACACCGCGGATGTCAACTGGTTAAAATGTATTCCCAATGTGGTCTGCAGTTGACAACTTTCTATGTCAATGTAACATAAAGCTGACCGTGGTCCTGAACGGCTTTTTAATTTTCACCATTTTTTTTTTACCATTTTAGGCTCCTATTTGGTTATTTTTTTAATAGCTTTCAACAAACTTGCTTAATATACAAATTTGACAGAGAAATGAAGGAGTGATATGATAGTACACTGAAAATACAATATAAATGTCAGCATTGCCAAATAAAACATACAACTATCTTTATCAGTCTTGAAATTGTATTCACAATGTACAAGGGCTTATAGATAAAAACTGCTCCATTGCATCATTTGTCACTTTAATTATTGATCTGTTTACACAATGATGAGCCATCAATGGTCACTTGTCCATATGAATTTGCTCAGTTCTGTAACTGGAAACGCAAGGGCCCTTATGTAAATTTAGGATCACGCCATTGTTCTTATCTGTTCCTGGTTCCATTCCCTTAAGTTTTATCTACTTTTTTTTCATTTTAGATTTGTAAATATATATATTTATATACTGT
>NW_017307075.1:390477-391078 GCF_000935625.1 Nanorana parkeri | reverse complement strand
CATACACAAGAGAAGAAGAGAAGAACCTTTCTCTATAGTAATCCTCTGCAAACCCTTCCTACTAGTAACCACAACATAAAACCGATTAAATAGCAGATTACACCGCTGACCACATTAGCTGATCTGGAAGATTTTTGTTTTTGTCATTTTCCAACTTTTAAGTTTTTGATGTATTTTTGGATCTTCTGGGCCACAATACAAGCATTTGCATTTGATGACTACATGTGGTCATTGTTTCGCTTTGGTGACAAAACCTTTTGTTTTATATGCAAATTTTTTCCATTTTTTTTTTGTCTCATGGATGATGCCATTTTCACCAGCCTATGTATGAAATGGCTCATGACCCATCAAATGTATACAGGGTATGTTGACACCACCCAAGCTTGTGATAATGTAATACTTTCACTAAGATGTTATTGAATTTAATGGGTGACATTGGTGGAACCCTAATTAACTGACTCATAAAAATGAGATGTATGAAGTGAGTCATGTAGTTCTCAAAGTTGTAAGTTCCATAACAAAGGGCTCATTAACGGCAGCCAATAATGTGATAGCCATGTGGGGGTTTCTCAGTGTGTGTGTGTGTGTGGGGGGGGGGGGG
>NW_017307075.1:373231-390385 GCF_000935625.1 Nanorana parkeri | reverse complement strand
GGGTACTGCTGCACAGTTTGGGATCAACAGTCTATATTCATAGGTTTCTGAGACCTATTTGTAGCTGTCGTTGCATCTCTGACAGTGCAACTAAACAAAACATTTCATTTACCACCCCTGAATCAAATCCTCCTTCATTTGTGTCTCAGACGCTTTCCCATCCCAGACACTGCAGCTCACTTTTGGAGGGTTTCAGGAACAGAGGCAGTGCTGTTAATCCAGAAAGCAGTGGGTGGGTGTAAGGTGTTATCACGTACTTGGTGAGAGACCAACAAATGAGGAGGCTTCTCTTGCTTCTCGCGTCCTACACCCTCTGGAAATGGGAACAGAGTGTGAGAGGACGGCGAGTAGCACGAGTGCCACTGGTGGCATCAGGCACTCGTGCAGGAAATGTCCAGGAGCGGATCAGCCAAATCAGGAAGCAGAAGAGTAGTCAAGGATAGCTAAGGATCAGAACCAGCTGGGCAGCAAAGGTACAGAATTAGCAGGCAACAAGCAAATCCAGGAAACAGGCAGAGGACAGGGGCAGGCAGCAAGCAAGAAGAGTCCAAACAATCTGGGACAAGAATGTACATGGGGAATCCAATAGAGCAACGGGCACAGGAACACAGCTGAAAGACCATCAGCACAGTGACAAGGGCAGGCTTGTTTAAATAGATCAACTCATCAAGGTTTGAAGGACGTTTGCGTGCCTTTGCGTTTGTTTCCGGTTGTGGGCACATGCGCACAATACCGTGTTTCCGAGCTGTTCTAAACATGGTCATTGACTTTACCTTATAGGTGTGGCCAGGAGCTAATTGACAAAGTACTGGATTGTGAATCAGCAATGGCAATTTTGATAGCCAAACCCTCTGCAATAGCTTACCATTCCACTAAAGTTCAAGCAGTCACTGCCTATATAAGAGTAGCAACTCTGATCTGAATTCAGGAGCTGTGCAGCATTGTTACCACACTGTCACCGGGAGCTCCATTAGGTGAACGTGACTGGCAGGCACAATAGGTTTTTGTAGGACTTTGCAGGGGGACAAAGAGAAAACTGTAAGTGTAGTACATTTTTTTATTTGAGGCAAGATCTATTACAAGAAGAATAGGTGTCTATCTATAGTGACAGATATTCTGGGAACTGCTTAAATTATTCAACAGTACAGAGGCTTGTCACCTGTGCAATAGGGCAACCACTGTCTGGTCTTTTTATAGTGAGCCGCTGTGTGCACTGTCCAGGACAAGACAAGTATGGACGTTACAATCATTGTTCTTTTGATGTAGCACAGTGCAAAGCCAACACTTCGTTAAGTACTTGGCAGGTGCTTCAGACAAGTGGGGGGAGTAAGGTGCATTGAGTGTCCCACTTTGATGCCAATGTTTATTAGGTCTGAGCTTCTCATTCTGAGGATGGATCAGGAGAGTTTAAAGCAAACCCATCATGGGAGAAATAAGTAAATGGAAACTGCTGACCTCCACCGGAAAAAAGCTACTTGCCTGGCTCTCGCCTCCATCCATAAAGGTCATTACTTTCTGAGTCACTAAACCAAAACAAATATGAGATGTGTAAAAGCCACATACTTGTTCTGAGTCAGCCTATACATTATTATAACTTTGTTTTAACAAACTGCAACAATGATCTGCAGCCAGGACAGTAAAAATGAATACTGATTGGTTGCTGTAGCACACTTTCTGCTGGTATTTTTGGCCTTATTTAATAAGACTAAGTACAATCTGCAATGAGTAGGTAATGAAAACACAGCAATGTTTTAACCTCTAACATTTTAAACAGAACTACATGAATTTCCACATCAACATAACAAGCTATATGCTCAGAGCATGGCAGAGGGGAAAAATAGGTGGTCGGCCAACATATATTTCACTTTTTTTTTCTAGTGGAATTGTATTACAAAATACTTTAAGGGTGTAGCTACATTTCTAGGCCTTACAGTTTTAAAACATTTTGAAAGGAAATAGTTCTTAGTTTCACAGCCAGCCTATAGCAACAGCTGTGAGAGTACTTATTCCTTCAGAATGATCTTTCAAGCAGACACCTGAAAAATAAATGCACCAGGATAGACACATTACTTCATTTAAAAGTCCCCCAGATGTAAAAGTATATGAAATGGAATGCAAGGCATGCAAGTCGCAATCTATCTCATGGTGGTATGAAAATTCTTTAAGATAAACTTGTGGGGGCAGCAGGCCTGCTATACTGTTCTAGTAGTTAAATTCTTGGCATTATCTTTAATTATGTGTTATGAAGGCTTGCAATAAAAATATGGTAAGCATTACAGAGTTTGTGAAGACTAATTTAAACTGGAGAAAATGAGGGGCATATCCAAGAAAAGCAGATGACTGTTTGCCCCCTGTTTATTTTAAGCTCGCAGACAAGATAGTTAAAGCATAGCATCATTAGTAGCCAGTAGCATTCTGAAAAAGAGCCGACTTTTCATGACAATGGCCAGACGGTGGGCTGCGGATTTAACTGAGACTGTCTAAGTGGAGGTGTTGTCCTTAGTATCTGCTGTAGCATCCAGCACATGGTGTAGTTTGCTTTCTTACATGAACTAGAACATGAAGGATAGACTTAATCCTTTTTACTGCCACCGTTGCAAGGGTTACATTGGAATAGAATTGCTTGCAGCAGGCCGACTCAGTAACCCTTGCAGCAAGTGCATTCCTTTAAGCCCACGGTCTGTACAGTGACTATGAACTTATAGCAAAGTGGTACCCTGGACTCAGCCAATTCATGAATGGTTGTGATCGTTGGCTGAGAAGCTGCTGATCACAGCCATTCATAAAAATGTGGGTGCCCCCTCCTTCCCACCACTGTCTGCACTCTACTGTGTACCCTACCACTGTCCTCCCACTGTCTGCTCTTGTTCCTGTTCCTTCCTCTGCTGTGTGCCCTCATCACTGCCCTCTGTTCCCCAGTCTATGGCCTCTGATCATTAGTTAATGCCCTCTGATCCACAGTCTGTGCCCTCTGATCACCAGTCTATGCCCTCTGATCCCTAGTCTGTGCCCTCTGAACCCCAGTCTCTGCCCTCTGATCACCAGTCTATGTCCTCTGATCACCAGTCTATGCACTCTGTGGTGTGAAGGGGGAAATGAAGACTGAGGTGAAGGGGGAACTCTGATGTGAAAGGGGGGGGGGCAACTAGGATTTGAAAGAGGGGCTCCTGATGTGAAGGGGTGCTACTGATGCAAAGGGAGAGTCTGATGTGAAGGGGGAGGGATCTTGATTTAAAGGGGCCACTTTGATGTAAAGGGGGAAACCCACATTTTTGTGTGTTTGCATGGAATTCCCCCTAAAATTTATGACATTTTAGACTGGGATACCTCGAGATTTTGCATACTTTTAGAGGGTGCCGTGACTAAGAAAAAAAGGTTCAGAAATGCTGATTTAGACAATATTTTCTTTTTAACAAGTAAAGTTTTTATTCATTTTAATGCATAAAGAAACAGAACAAAGCAAACTAGATAAAACAAGCTGGTACATTTACAAATCAAGCCAAACATTCATTAACGCTAGGTACAGTAAAATACATATCACAAGAAAATCTACAAGATCAATGTGCAAAGAGGTGACAGGTGAAGTAGTAGAAGTGGAGGTAACGTGGCAACCCATGAAATAGCAGTAGAATTAAATAATATTGAGTAAGGGGTAGAAGGAAAAATGGGGCAGGGGGAATGGGGAGGCAGAAAAAAGGGGAGGTAGGAATATTTACATATGTACATATAAGGAGCAACACTGTATGTGTTCATTACAAAAGCAGGTTACGCTGCCTGTAGACCATCCAGGGGTAGGCAATCTTGGCAATCCAACTGAACTACAAGTCCTATGCAGTGGCGGAACTACCACCATAGCGACCGATGTGGTCACTATGGGGCCCGCGGCAGTGTGTCATCCTGTCAGTTTCAGGATGGCAGCGGTTCTGTGCGTGGCCGAGCAGAGGATCGGTAAGTATCATTGATATTTGCCGGTCCCTCGTGTGCAGAGCAAACACTGGAGTGATTGTCTGCTGGGGACTGTAAATAACTGGGGACACATAGTACTATGTGTACTCTCCTTGTCGCACTCCTTACCGATATGTCCCTTGTAGTGGGGGGTGCTCGCAGTGACCGCGGATGGCGCCGCGAATGTCAGCAAAATTGTAGAAATGTCACCAGCACACCAGTCCTATTAAGATAGCAAAAGCTTCATTTATTGAAGTTTTTTTGTCATATGACCAAACAAGCGCTTTCGGGACCGCGCAGGGTCCCAAAAGTGCTAAAGCCTGATGAAGGGACCCTGCGCGGTCCCGAAAACGCAGCGTTTGGTCATATGACATAGTACTATGTGTCCCCAGTTATGAATGAACAGGTTGCGATTTATATCACATCCTGTTCATTCATGAATTTCTCAATGGGGAGAAGCAGTCAGTACAGAGGCTCCTCCCCATTCAGAAACTGCTGATAGTAAATATTTTACTATCAGCAGATTCTGAATGAATGGGAAGCCTCTGTACTGAGTGCTCTCCATTCACTGAGTGCTGGGGCTGCAGAAAAATAAATTGTGTCCTCAATGTCTTTTTCTATTTCAAAAGTGAAATGTCAGGGGGCTGTTTAGACCCCTAATATTTACCTGAAGCCGCCCTAACAGTAAAATAATCATAATAAATAATTAAGAAATAAATTAAAAATGTGCAAATAACATTTTTTTAAAAGCACAACCCCCCTCCCCCACACACATAGCATACACGCGCACCATATTGCGGTGTATGCCAGGCACATGCGCTGCAGTGCGTTGGTAGAACACATCTTAGTGCATGATTTTTTTTATTTTGTAAAAAAACATTCATTCAACTGTGGCAGCACGAGGCAAATCTTTGTGACGCATTGCCGTGCATTGCGTTGTAATGAAATATACGCCTGTATCATTTTATAACAACACAAACACCAACACAACACAAAAACGATTTTTAACGTATTTATTCTTTTTTTTTTAAATCCCCCTTTCCTCAGCCTCCCATTGGTGTGGCAGTATTAAAGTAAAGTGTTAGGCGTCATTCAGGCCCCATTCACACCAGGGTGGAAGAGTTTCACCATGGTTTCCGAGCGATTTTTGAAAGATAATTTTTGTGTTTTTAGTCGCATTTCAGCGCTGAAACGCAATTAAAAATGCTCAAAAACGTGCTGATCAGCGCATTTTAATTTAAATCCATATGGAAAACATGCTGATCAGCACGTAAAAAGTAGCTCAGGGAGCATTTTGGGCCGCAGGTGGTTCGGATCACATGGAGCCACACGATTGACTGAACAGTCCCCATAAGAATGTGTAGTCTGGTCCCATGTGACATTGTAAGCCTCTGACAGCCATAAACAAAACTCTCAGTGACAGAAGCATGATGGGCTTCGTAGTTTTATCACAGCTGGAATGCCAAGGTCTCCTGTCACAGGGCAGCCGTGCCGGTCCAAGCCGCGCCAGGCACAGTGGATCTCGGGACCGGCAACGGCAGTGATAACTGCTGCTAATACAAGCAATCGGGTGTCTCTAAAGACGCCCGATTGCTTGAATGTAAAGCTCCCGGCTGACCAGGAAGCTACTTGTCCGGCTCCAGCGTCCTCTCGTCACAGACCAGAGGATGAGCAGATTTTTCAAGCCCTCTAAATATCTGTAATAATCATGAAAATGGTAGACTTGTGCGCCGTCAAAAAATTTGTTCTGTTTCGTTTCGGAATATCCGTTATTTCGTATTTCGTAATTCGTAACTGAACTCAATTCGGATTCGGATTCGAATTTTCGTTAGTGGCGGTTATATTTTCGTAACTTTACGAACATTTGTTATGATGAATGTAACTATGATGTAACTATGAAGTTAAAAAGCAAAATACCTTTGTTAATATTGGAGTGGTAGTTGTTTTTTTATCCGAAATACGAATTCCGTTAACGGATTCCGTATTCCGAATTCCGTATGTCGGACTTTAAAAAAAACTACCATCAACTCCAATATAAATGTACTTTGCTTTTTACCTTCAATATAACGAATGTTCGTAATGGAACGAAAATACGTCAACGGAATTTCGTATTTCCTGCCTGTATTTGTAATGCAACTCTCAGCAGCAGAAGAGAACCTCTGATTGGTCGACCAAAACGAAATACGAATTCCGTTAACGGATTCCGTATTCCGAATTCCGTATGTCGGACTTTAAAAAAAACTACCATCAACTCCAATATAAATGTACTTTGCTTTTTACCTTCAATATAACGAATGTTCGTAATGGAACGAAAATACGTCAACGGAATTTCGTATTTCCTGCCTGTATTTGTAATGCAACTCTCAGCAGCAGAAGAGAACCTCTGATTGGTCGACCAAAACGAAATACGAATTCCGTTAACGGATTCCGTATTCCGAATTCCGTATGTCGGACTTTAAAAAAAACTACCATCAACTCCAATATAAATGTACTTTGCTTTTTACCTTCAATATAACGAATGTTCGTAATGGAACGAAAATACGTCAACGGAATTTCGTATTTCCTGCCTGTATTTGTAATGCAACTCTCAGCAGCAGAAGAGAACCTCTGATTGGTCGACCAAAACGAAATACGAATTCCGTTAACGGATTCCGTATTCCGAATTCCGTATGTCGGACTTTAAAAAAAACTACCATCAACTCCAATATAAATGTACTTTGCTTTTTACCTTCAATATAACGAATGTTCGTAATGGAACGAAAATACGTCAACGGAATTTCGTATTTCGGATATAATTCGGAAACTGCCATTCGGATTTCGGATGCTCCGAAATTCGGAATTTCAGGAAAATTCGTACGAATTTCGATTCGTAACGAAACGAATCGCACATGTCTAGAAAATGGAGAGTTACTTGTGTTTTTCAGACTCTCCCATTGAAATCTATAAACCCAAAAACACGCATCTGCCTGAAAAAAGCTTGTGTACTTTTTCAAGCGACAAAACACTCAGGTGTGGACAGATGCCATTGAAAATAATGGGATTCCTTATTTTGAGCACTGTTCTACTGCGGGAAAATGCTCAAGGTGTGAGTGAGGGCTAAACGTGTTTCGCTTTTTACTCTCCAATGCTTGTACTGAAATATTTCAGTATAAGATACATATGGATTATAATAACTTTAATAACTTTAAGTAGCTCATCAATAAAAAAAAAAAACCTAAAGCCATTAGAATGACATCAATGTTAACTTGTCATATTTTGTTCTGTTACAATAAAATATTTACAGCATACACACTTTTAATAAACTGCTCCCTGAACATAAATAGACAAAAAAAAGTACAGAGTTCAGTCCCTTAAGAAATATCGCAGCCCTTGGAATATGCATGTTTTATTGTCTGCATTCCTTTGTTATGATCTACATGTCCTTGTGTGCTACTCCTGTCACTGAATACGGTCCTAAATTATAAAATAAATACCCTCCAAAGGTTCCATAAAACACAACAGGGTAGCTTTTGCCTGTCTAAGTCAATAGAAGACAATGATGATTTTTATACTTTATTATTTTTTTTACTGGTTTGCTTTTTACAACAGTAAAATTTACAGCACGATTAACACAAAAGGCATATGCTTCATGCTTGACATCCTGTATTACATTTTACTGACCTGTAATATTAATCCTAAGTGGTGGAGAGACAAGCGATCCCTGGGTAACTGAAATGGACAATACACAGAAATCAGAATATGTCAGACGTGATCGTTTTGTTAAATGTGAGCTTCATATGACAATGGGTAACAAGAGAAGCAATCAGTTTTTGCCTTGATGTTTTTAATAAGCTGACATTGCCTGTATATGTAAAGGTTTAAAAGTGGTAAAAGGCATTAGAAAGGGGTCTGATACTTCTAAGTGACCCAGCTAATGATCTGGACGGATTATGTAGTGCATGGGTGTAAGTGCTCCGTAGATACATTTTATAATTTGGGGAACAAATTAGGGAACTGGAGCAAAACTGTGCATCCCAACCATCAGGGCAGGTTCACACCATTTTCCGGACCAGGTCTGGTCTGGAAAAATGGAGTGAACCTGACTGCGGTTCCAGTGCATTCCAAGCCAGACAAAATGAGACATGCAGTATTTTTCTGGTCTGGTCTGGAACGGACTGCGCTGGTGTGAACAGAGGCCAGAAATAGTTTAGGGATACATTAGGATGCATTTTGGGTCCAGAAACAATCTGGTCTGGTCTGGAGATGATCAGGATGTAGTGTGAATGGGCCCTTAGAGCTTCTCTTAAGATCTGCTGAACAGGGGCACCTGATGGGGGCTCTGGGTGCTCACAGACATTACAACTATCCATACAATTCTATTGATATCAGTAGACAATAATCATCTAGATAAGAGGTAACGAAGAGAAAGGATCACCAATCTAGAGTACCACCTTTCTCTCATTTACTAATTGTCCATAGTTTTGGTGGTTGTTCCTGATGTATTTTGGCCTGCAAGACCTGTGTAGCAGTTTTTATTCACTCAAGAGGGTTCCAATAGGATCTCATTATAACTGCAAGTTATAGGTCTACAGGCCGTCTTCCTTCATTTTATGTACTTGGATCTGAAGATTTACAAGGTTATTCACAAACGGGTGAAGAGTTTGGAGAAGTGAACAATCTAGGACAACATAGCTGAACTGGAAAGTAAGCTGAATCCAAATCAGCGATGTTGTCCTAGATTGTTCACTTCTCCTGCCTTCTCCAAACTCTTCACCATTTTAGTGAATAACCCTGTTCAACATTCGTGCACCTGATATACTTTTCTTTAATGATCATCTAGGCAGCCACCAAATGCTAATGAGGGATCAACCCAAAAGTGCTGTGTTACCAGGAACCAAAACCTTATTCTCATCAACTCCGCTGATGAATTCATGCAGTGGTGTATAGTGAAATGTCTTGTCCCTTTTCTCCACAGAAAACACAATAAACACTGATTAGTTATACATACTTTCCAACATGCTGGAGAGCCTGTCTGTGTATATAAACAACTCGCTCCCTTTTGTTCTGTACTCTGATGATCCTGGAACCAGCCTGCTGGGGATGCCGCATCACTTTGCTGCCTCTGACACATAGAAAGCCTGATGTAAAAAACATTCCTCATAAACCACCAATCAGATTTAAACTTGTACTGAGAGTTTGAATATGATTGAGGATACAGAAAGCAAAGGGAGGGGAAGTTACACACCACAGGCTTTGGGAAAAGTGCTCCTACTGGCCCTCTAAAGGGCTGTGGTTGTTTTCTCTACAGATCACACAGAATTCAGATAAAGGTACATTGAGTAAATATTCAAACAAAATGCTACATTCCTGGCACAAACATTTTTATTTGAATAGTCACAAAATAGCCAAACAAGATATACCCTGTTTCCCCGAAAATAAGACCTACCCCGAAAATAAGACCTAGTACTATTTTTGGGAATTGCTAAAATATAAGACCTACCCCGAAAATAAGACCTAGTTGTGACCATTCCCAGGGCCGGTGGTGGCATAAGGGGGAACTTGAAGAGCCGCGGGAGAGAATCAGCGGTGCCAACGAAGCCAGCGCTAGGGAAGCGAGGCGGCACCAAAGGGAGGAGAGCCGCATTAGCCGATGCCTCCTCTATAGCGCCGGCTCCTGTCACAGGCAGAGTGATACCAAATGCACTCCGCCTTTTATCAAATATATATATATATATATATAAAACATATAGCTATGTTTTGTTTGTTTTTCTGGTATTGCAAGAAAAGAACCCACAACATTTTTAAAGCCTTTGTTTGTAAATAACCTTTTAGATAGACTACTTCTCCACGTAAAAATGAACGACTACTATGGTTGCAGCTTTCCTTATGATGGCTGTCAAGATAGTCAGGCCTGAAACTGACCTTTTGTCCATGTAATGCCTAAAGTGACACTAAACTAAAGAAGTTCAATCTTAAAAAAACATTCAAGTACCTTAACTAGTAACAAAAATGTATCTTATTTGTGTATCACTCGGCTGTAGATCCTCAAATCATCTCTGAATTGGTGCTGACACTGTCCTTCCTTCTGGAGAGGGGCTACTTTTGTTCCCCATGGTCCCTGTGTGTGTTGTAAAGTAGTCACAGCTCCAAGCTCGCTCCTGTGATGGACTACAATCTCAATACGAAATAGTAAACTAAACATGAGATTGTAGTCCATCATGGGAGTGAGCTTGGAGCGGTGGCTACACTCCAATCATTAGATTCTACCTGGAACAATAGAATGAATCAGTGGTTGAACACCATGCGAAATTCAGCCAAGAAGCAGTAAAGAAGATTGCCTGGCTGTATAAGGCTACAAAAGTAGTCGCAGAATACAGGGTCACCTTGTGGTTGTCTCCTTAATTATTTTCCTATCTCTGATTCTGCCCTCTATTGACGTGAGCAGCAAATTCCTTTGCATGTATAGACTGAAAAGAGGCAAGCCTAGTAAATGTCTCGAGAGCCTATGCTGGAGATCTATGCGGATGTGATCTCGGTATATGCGTTCTGCACATCTCAGTAGGGCAGGGCGCTGCGAGTGTGTGTTGGAATGCATATGCACTATGCAGTAAAAATTACCATCAGTATTGCATCGAAAGGCTTTGCAGGATGGGGATAATAACAGCCAACAGCATGTATCAGGGATGCACCGATATATTGGCCAAAAATTGGACTTTTGGCTGAATGCCGAAAGTGCCATTTTCCTGCCGACACATCCCAGGTTTCTTTCCTCCCCGCTGGGCGCTGCTCTGTGTTCCAGCGGGGAGGAGAGAAAGTGACAGCCGGCTGAGCGCTGCGGGAGGAGAGCGCTGTGAGCGGCCGGCGTCTCTCCTCCGACACCGCTCAGCCGCCAATCACAGTCCGGCAGAGCGGTGTGGGGGCGGGGACAGCGCTGTCACAGGAGGCTGAGCTCTCCTCCCTGCTCCCCTCCTGTGTCAGCATATCAGAGAGGAGAGCGGGTACAAACGCTCAACGATCAGTGTTCATTGAGTGTTTGTAGATAATTGAGGACATACTGTAGCATGTTGACTATATCCTCAATTATGAATGAATGGGAAGTGAGCTAAATCACCTCCTGTTCATTCATGATTGTGGATATAGTAAACATACCATGTCCACAAGTTATGAATGAACAGGAACACTCAGTATAGAGGATTATTGTTCATTGACAACAGGGGATACAGAAAAAGAGCTTGAGCACTCTAGGCTTTCTTTGCATTTTCTTCTTTTATCATTTCTTAAAGCCCAATTCTGGTCAGTCACCATTCCTATCTCAGTTGGAACTCATCAACCTCATGAAATCCACATAATACTAAAATTCCACTTTCAGAACATCACAAACTATAATTCTAGTATATTTGTACCTTTGACCTTCCCACTGCGTCGCTGGTTCAATAGCTATCTATGCACATCTGTAGAAGGGCTTTTCAGCTGCAGCACTTCATGTCTTCCAGATGTCCAGGACTACAAATCCCATGATTCCTGCACGCGTCTTCTGAACTGGAGGACCGCGGCATTGGTGTCAAATGAGAGGTGGAGCTGTAACATGGCAGGCGCCCACCTCACCTAGTGAGGTGGCACTGCACTCTCATGAAATAGCAATAAACAAATATTTGTTTTATTTGGTGCTTTTTCGGTGCCAAACCACAAAAGATCAAAACCTTTATGTAAAAAAATATACATTTATTTGATATCTTGTATAAAACATTACATGCAAAATGTATCTTCCCCATATGAAGTATGGTTGTCTTCATAATACATAGAATACCTCCTGGGCCTTTCACATTGACACACACAAGAGTTCTTTAATGTCGCAGATATGCTATATTAGGGATGTCCCGATACCCCTTTTTTAAGACCAAGTACTTCTCCTCATGTACTTGCCGATACTAATTACCTTTTTCTTAAAGGGACAGGTGACATTTAAAAAAAAACAATAGACTAATGATTTTAGGCCAATTTGTTTATGATTATATAGAACTTTAATTTAAGACGGTTTTAGAACAATAAAACATTTAACCCATTCATGTTTCCCACCGCGATCGTGTGGGATCGCCCAGGCAGTATTGCGGCGGGAAACCGCGCAATCTGCCTGACGCGACTGGGGTGCCATTATTTTCTAATGGCACCCCAGTCGTGCCAGGCAGATTGTGCGGTTTCCCGCCGCAATACCGCCCTGCCTGTGCGGTTGCACACGATCGCGGTTGAAAACACTGTGCGTTTATTCTAATGCAGATGATGGGGACAGCGGGGCTGGTTTCCATATTTTTCAATTTTTATTTACTTTGTAAACATTTTTAATTTTCATTTATTTTTACTTTATTGTCTTTTTATTTAGTTACATTTTTGATCAGTTGTTATTTTTTTTACTTTATTTTATTATTTTTTACTTTTCCTAACTATTTTTTTTCACTTAATTGCTATCACACATGGGCTAAGAGACACCAAGAAGGGGAGGTGGGAACTCCCTGCTTAGGGTCCTGATAATGGCCGGTCGGGGGGACATGAGTTAGTACGTATCAGGACATTGAATCTCCTCCAAAGACCAGTGTAAATACTGAACCTGTATAGTCTCTTATTGTGACCAACGATCCATAGTCCCTGTCTCCATTACCCCTCAGCGGGAACGTCAGGCTCCTCAGACATTGGGACACACAGGGGCAGTAAGGGTGAGAAAAGATAACGAGTGTGATGTAGAGACCAGTCCTCAGGGCAGGAAATCACCTTTCCACATATAGATGGCAAGGACATAAGGCTAGTGCGCCACATGGGGAACAACACAGGGGCAGTAAGGGTGAGAAAAGATAACGAGTGTGATGTAGAGACCAGTCCTCAGGGCAGGAAATCACCTTTCCACATATAGATGGCAAGGACATAAGGCTAGTGCGCCACATGGGGAACAACACAGGGGCAGTAAGGGTGAGAAAAGATAACGAGTGTGATGTAGAGACCAGTCCTCAGGGCAGGAAATCACCTTTCCACATATAGATGGCAAGGACATAAGGCTAGTGCGCCACATGGGGAACAACACAGGGGCAGTAAGGGTGTAACGACCGCTTAGCTGGTTTACAGGGGCAGTAAGGGTGAGAAAAGATAACGAGTGTGATGTAGAGACCGGTCCTCAGGGCAGGAAATCACCTTTCCACATATAGGAGGCTGGGACTTCAAATAGTGTGCCACGGAACGGCTACATAGATGTTTGTTAGCCTTTTATTTTTTCTATGAGGGGGCTGTGACTTTTAAATGCACTTATTTGTTAAAGCTGAACTCCAGGATAAGCAAAGAGCATAATGTCTGAAATGAAGTGACATGTGTATTCTTACCTGAATCTTGGTGGGCTTTTTATTTCATTTATTTTCCCCTGGTGATCCTGCCTGTAACACACTTCCTGTCCAAGGATGACAACACTTGTATCTATGGAGGCACAGCGTTGTCACCCTAGGGCAACACTACAGAACATCTTCCCCTCTGCATAACACAGGAAGATGTGATCAGTAGTCCTCAAAGATAGCTGGGAACAATGGTAACTGATAAGTAGGGATGCACCAATACTAGTATCAGTGCTGATACCGAGTATTTGAGCAAGTACTCACCCAAGTGCTCCGATACTTACCCCGGATACCGGAACATCCGGTCAGTGCCACGAGGGAACATGGAGTCGGCTTCCAGGCCAATCAGGAAACCAGGCGGCAGGGAAATAACTCGCCGCCTGACTTCCTGATTGGCCCGGGAAGCTGGCTCCATGCTGATTAGCCGGGAAGCTGGTTTCCTGTCCAATCAGCATTGAGCCAGCCAAACAGTATGGAACCAGCTTCCCGGGCAATCAAGAAGCCAGGCGGCATGTCATTCCCATCCGGCTTCTTCATTGCCCGGGAAGCTGGCTCCATGCTAGCGGGTACGAGTACCGACACCCACACGGATGTGCAGTTCGGTTGAGCGTACGGCCGTGTACTCCCATAGAGAACAGGCTGCGCTGTACAATCAAACGCAGCACCTGTCTTTCCAGGGAGCGGCCGATACGGCCGTGCACGCCGCACAGATCTGTACGGGCCGGTTCTTTTCAGTGTGAATGAGGGTTTACATACAGTTTCAAGCTGAATACTAACCAAATGCAAGAGTCATGTGTATTCTTAGTGGAATGTTGGTGTGCTTCTCCCAGATCAGTGCAGTAACCGGGTGTAAAAAAAAAAGTGTAGCTGCCTCCATGTAGGAGCTTCCTGTAATAAAGACCAGTCACTGCTACTCTTTCCTTGTGCAGGGTGATTGGTCTTGTACCCGCCCCTTCCTGTAGTGGGTGGGCCTGCTGAGACCCTCCCACAGCTCTGCTTAGCACATGCTGATGTCACTGTTTACTTTAATATGGGGGTTTGCAAAGTCATTTGATTCACACAAAGTGGATTTATATCCTCTGTGGTTATTAAGAGATATATTTAAATGAAGGTTTTTGTGGCCGGAGCTCAGGTTGAAAGTACTCTGGGTATGTAACAAAAACAAAAAACTTACCCTTGCAGTGGGGCTACCCGTACATTACAAAGGTTCTTGGTCTCGCAGCTGGCGGCACTCACCTCTCTTCCCCTCCAGCTGTTGAATGTCCCTGGGTGTCCTCACATCTCATGCAAGTCTGTATTGGACGAGATGACTTACCGGACTTTAAACCACCAGAGTGGAGGGGGAGTGAGGATGAAGGGACAGGTCTAGGAGCCAGGCGGGATCAGGGTTTGGGTGAGTATATCTCTATTATTTTAGCTCCCTAGGCAAAATGAGCACTTAATATTTACATTGGAGGGGCAGTCGCATTGCAAGGGTGAACATTGCATGTGCCCGGAGTTCTTCTTTAACCCTTACAGTGCAGGGGTAGCTACACTGCAAATGTACGTTTTTTAATTCCTGGAGTTCCTCTTTAATAAGCACCTGCAAGGTTCAGCACCTCCTGAAGCTTGTGGAGAGCCTGCTAGTGAATTCTGAAGGTAAAGGGTTGAGTGCTGTGTGTTTGCAGTGCTGGAAATCAGGCCCCATCCGTCTGCCAGGCCTCTACTGTGCACAGTGCAGCAGCAGGAGCTCTCCTCCGTCACGTGACTCACTCGGGCCCTGCCATGGCTCCCAGCCCCAGCTACTAGTGACCCGGCCACC
Organism: Nanorana parkeri; assembly: GCF_000935625.1. Classification (NCBI taxonomy): domain Eukaryota; kingdom Metazoa; phylum Chordata; class Amphibia; order Anura; family Dicroglossidae; genus Nanorana; species Nanorana parkeri. Next base: position 375,292 of record NW_017307075.1, on the reverse strand, counting down.
AACCATGGGAGAGAAGCCAGTACAGAGCCCACAGCACCTCCACACCCAAAAATGGGACCCGTCCTTCTTCTCCTGCCCGAGGAGATCCTCCTGCTCATCCTCTCCTACGTGGACCGCCAGTCACTGGGCCGGCTCGGGCAGGCGTGCAGAAAGCTCCGGCACTTCACCAGCCGGGACTCGGTGTGGAGGACGATAGCCAGGCGCAGCCTCAACACCGGCTTCCTGCAGCAGGGCGCAGACATGTGAGTTCTCCCCCCTCCTCCGCCGCCGCTCCTTCTCTTCTCCGGCCAGGCCGCGGCCTAAGCGCCGCCGCTGGGTCTACGTAAATTGCCTTGTTGCTAGGCTGTGCAGTTGCGGCGTTCGGCTCAGTTTACGTACGCAAAGTTCGTAAGTGTGCTATTCTCGAAGGCGTCTCTGCTCAGGCTCAGCAAGTGTTCTGGGACTAGAAGACTCAGCACTGCTCGTCTGTCAGTAGATGGCTGCTGAGGGTTTTTATTTACATCCATGTGTAATCACACAAAGCAGGATTCACACTCAACTTTTACATTGACCTGGTTACTATGTATGTACAACAGAAGTGTACAGTATAAACACTAAACAAAGTAGCAATGTAAAGTGTAAGTGAAGTCAAAATATTTTGTTTCATTTTAGATGGAGTAGAAAAGGGATAAAACACCTATCAAGTTATTTTTTTGTTGTTAGCTATGTCCCACTTCGAGATTTCCCTTTTACTTCCTGTTCTGGAGCTGTGACAGGAAGTAAAGGGGGCCGTACAGCTGCAGGTATCACAGGTGTTTGTGATTGGCCAGGAAGCCTGTACAGAGCAATGACAAGGGAGATCCGAATGCGTATGTAATTGCATGCCAAGCATGTGGCCAGGGACAGATGAGCAGCTCCGTATGCAGACAATTTGCACCCAGGGGCCATAAGGAAGCCTATACAAGGCAATGACAGACAACTGACACAAGTTGCTGCTGTCCACCTGTAACTGCACATCGAGTGGTCACATGCGGCTAGGGACAGATAAGTGGCCCCTGAACACAAACTGTGTGATAATAGTCACCGGGACAAATGGAGAATGTGATTCTCTATTGTGGGAATACAGACTAGTGATGGGCTCGGGCGTGTTCGCAGCTCCACGCGTCGAGCTTGCCAGGAAGCTGACAGTGCCGCAGCACCAATCACAGGTACTGAGACATTATCCCGGTCCGCAGCTGCAGAGATCGGGAAATGCCTCCGTGCCTGTGATTGGCGCTGTGAGCTTCCTGGCGGGCTCGGCACGTGGAGCTGCGAACACGCACGAGCCCATCACTAATACAGACAGCTTATAGGGCTTGTTCACATCATATCCAGGCCAGAGACATTTTTTTTATCTGGACCAAAAATGCATACACATTCACTCCAATGGGAAAAATTAGGTTAGTTCACACCATTGTGTTCAGTTCCAGAGTTTGAAACAAAAAAGTCCAGCATGCTGCATTTTTTTTGCTCTGGAAAACGTATGTAAACCAGAATGCACTGGAACCCGCTTAAAACCCAAGCAATCCAAATGAGAACATAAAAAGGTCACTGGAACGCATCAAAAATGCACAAACACGCATTTGCAGAAACACGTCTGGAGATGGTGGGAACAAGACTTCAAAGAAAAAATCTGCGCAAATTGTTTCTTAACCCTTCCAGTGGGGCTACCCCCCCGCACTGCAAAGGTTAAGTGTTCATTGTTGTCTAGGTGCAAAAAAAAAAAAAGTTATAAAAAGTTATACTCACCTGATCCTGGGAGCCGGCTTGTTCCTAGACCGGTTGCTGGAGCCTCACTCCCTCTCCGCTGGAGCAGTCTAAGGTCCCTGAGTCATTACATTCTATATACGCTGTATAGGACGTGAGGACGCCGAGGGATATACCATTGCTACTGCTGTGGAGGAAGAGACAGGCTTCAGGGACAGGAGAAGCTATTTTCTGCGTTTGCAGTGGAACGGAATGCTGGGAAAGTTTTGCCACGCGTCAGATCGCCCTGCGGGCGGGGGCGGGTGGAAGCAGTGCTATTGAATACAATGCACCGCC
>NW_017307075.1:356951-373101 GCF_000935625.1 Nanorana parkeri | reverse complement strand
GTTATTTTTTAAATATTATTTATTAATATATCATTTATTATTTAGCAGTAATTAGTACTATTGTGCCCTGGAATCAATGTAAAAAAAACACCTCTGCAGTGCCCACTGCTCGTTAAGTCTAGGTGTGGAGAAATAATGGTCCTGCATTGTACATAATGGCGTCTGACTGTGACTGCTGGGCAAAGCGAGTTAGAGAATAGAGAACTGGGGGCACCAGTCACAAAGTGTGGTGGGCCCACTGTAAGGGTTAAGAAAAATGATGCACCAAGTTCTGCTTTAAAAACTTGACAAAGGGTCTCATCCTTCCCTACTATTCCCAAAACGAAACTAAATAAATAAATAGCCTTTACACACACTGTCATGTAAACAGTGCAATCTATGGAGGCGTTGGCCCACCTGCTTTATTTACAAATACTGCTGATGGTGTTTATCATTCAATAGTTTTTTCTGAGGACTTATGGAAGGCACCAGGAGTGCAACAGTGGATAGCTGCCCTAGGGCCTATTCACATGAGTTTCAGGTCCTGATCAGGTCCGGACATTAGAACTGTAGCCCATAAAACACATAGGGATACATTGGGATGCATTTTTAGTGCAGGAGCGTACGGATCCGGTCAGCACACAAAACGGACGTCGTGTGAACAGGCCCTTAGGCCTTGTTCACAACAAGCACGTATTTTCTTGCACATGAGCAGTGTAAATTGTATGAATTTTGACGTACAGAAACCTTGCGAAAATCGTACGATCGATCGAAGTTTTCTAACCTGCTCGTTAGTCAAAAATCTATCGATTGTACAGTATTTGCGGTTGTACACTGCCCATCAACCTTACGAATATCGGACGAAAACGCGATCGCATACGAAAATCGTCCGATATTCGGAAGGTGTATGGGCACCTTAAGGCCCCGTTCACATGTAGCGGCTTATCGCGCGATTTCGCGCATTTTTGCCGCGCGATATCGCGAGAAGTCACCGGCTAATGATAGTCAATGGAGCTGTCTTAGATCCATGTCGCTCGTCGCGGTCGCAAGTCGCTTCTACCGCACCCTTTTTTCGGCGGATTTTGCTTTTTTTCTATGGAGCCCGACGGAGAAGGTCGCGCTACCGTCGCTTGATCGTCGCTGGAACGTCGTCCCGAAAGTCGCGCTATCCCGGCCGCTGCAAAGGTATGTCGCTACATGTGAATGGGGCCTTAGACTGCTCTAGCCTCCCACCCCAGTGCTTGTTTGTGCCTAGGGAGGGGAAAAAAAGTTATACTCGCCCAAATTGCATAGCCAGCTGGCAGCTACTCCAGTCCCCTAAGCCTGTCTCCTTCTCCGCTGTAGCTGTTGGTATGTTCCCTGGCATCCTCACGTCGTATACAGTGTATAAAACATGATGACTCAGGGATCCTTAGACCTGTCTAGGAGTAAGTCAATTCCGGGGATTTTTTAGCACGTAGACATGAACAATTGCTTAACCCTTCCAGTGAGGTGGTAGCCTCACGTCCTTCCTCCCATGAGGGTGGCTGAGCAATTAATTTTCCATCCGGCTCCTTTAACCAAAGTCTATTGAAAAATAAAATTTTGTCGAACCGGGTGGTGTCGCAGGGCCGGTCACAGATTGAATATTGGCCGATTCAGCTCAGTTTCCATCTGTGTATGGCCAGCTGTTTTCAGGCCAAAAAATTAGATTTCCCATCACTTTCTTTACCGCTGACAGTGGTCACCTGGAGCAATCGTGAGGTTGAATCTCCCAGCAGGCTTACAGGCAGCAATGAGAACCTAACCATGCTCCCGACACTAACATGTTATAACTAAGGGCCCATTCACCCAATTGCGGTGCGTTCCAGAGCGGCAGCTGCTGGAACGTACAGCAATTGCTCACTAAACTTCCTCCTTCATTCTGTGGCGGGAGGGGGTGTGGCGGTGCATTGAAGTCTATTTTTTGCATTTGCCGTGGATTGGAATGCAGGCAATGTTTTGTCATGCGCCTGATCGGACTGCGGGCGGGGTGGCGTGACTGTGATGCCATTGACTTCAATGCACCGCCACACCGCATCCCGCCCCAGAACAAAGGAGGAAGTTTAGTGAGCGATTGCTTTGCGTTCCAGCAGCTGCTGCTCTGGAGCACACTGAAATTGGTGTCAATGGGCCCTAAAACAAAAAAGAGAGGTTACACTTAAAGTGTGATAGGAAAAACCCTGTTGTGTTTTTTTTTTTCTCCATTATTATTTTTTTTTATTCGGTATTCAAAATAAACACAAGTTAACTTGAATTACTAACATTGCCTTTGCTGGGTTAACAACCTTCTATTCCTTTAGTAAAGCAGCCCCATTGTGTTAAAAATGAGGGGTCTGTTTTTGTATCTCATCCGTTTAAGTGAATAAAAGTCATGTGATCTATATTGGCACATTTTTTACAGAAAAAAGTTTGCACATATGGCAGTCTATACATATTTAAAAAATGTTTTGCTATGCACCTCAGAGAGCAGTAAAAAGAATATTCAGCACGCATTATAAAACATTCGGAACATATAAAAGAACTTGGAAGAAATACCCGGAGTGTAGAAGTTGCCTGATTACAGGTAGATTTGTAATGGTCTCGCGTAGTGCGGCTTTACAATTCTAAACTTTTTTATTTTTTTTTGTAGCTTTTACCTAGATTTGCAGAATCTATTTATGGCGACATTATTAAGGTCTGCCAGTGGAACTGAGTTCAATAAACTATTGAAAAACGTCTTTCAACAAGTGATAGCGACCTAGGGTGGGATTAGTGTATAGAAAACAGTTTGTGACACCCGTTAAAATGCGTCATTGTTTTGACAAGAGGGTCACAGGGTCACGATATGTATGTTGATGGCGTCTCTGAAAGAGCGGGTGAAGTAAATCTTTTTCCTAACAATTATCTTGAATTTTGTGCAGCCATAATAGCATTGTTGTAGTACAAATGTACACCGTAACAATCTTCTGCACTAAAAATAATTGGACGATGATACGTGTCTGCTATAAGTGACGTCTTAGATCATCTGAAGAGTCGAATTGTTCTAGCTAATGATATTAATGTGTAACAGTGAGCACTGGGTCATTTTACCAATTTCAGAACCATTTAAAGGGCTGTTTCATGTTAAGTTTTCACTGGTAAGAGTAACTATTCATTTTTGTATGTGTTTGCATGTAAATAACTCCGTAGTGCTCTTTTGTGGAAACTTTAATAGTGTTGTAAAAGAATAGAATGCTCATTCCTCTATAAACAAATACAATCCCTATATTTAAATAAAACACGGGTACACACCAAGGCTGACCATAGGTAGCCCAATAATTACAAGCATTGCTTCAGTTTAACACATCACTTGCATTAATGGGCCGTTTCTAAACCCCTAGGGGGTGATGAGAAGCTTCTCAGGGGGTTGAAGGTGCTCGTTATCACCCAGGGAGATTTTTTAATTTGTTGTGAAGTACTCTTACCACTGTCAGCATTAGGCAAGAATCACACTGGGTCTCAGAGCCGAAGCCACTTGTTTAGTTATCGGCAGATATCTCCTCATCTGTCATTCCCCAAAAGTTATCTTGCATGTCTGGGCCCGTTCACAGCATTGCACTCGTTGTAATGTGCACATTTTAGCGCACAGTAATGTACTATACACTCACCGGCCACTTTATTAGGTACACCTTGCTAGTACCGGGTTGGACCCCCCTGTTTCCTTCAGAACTGCCTTCATTCTTTGTGGCATAGATTCACCAAGTTTGGAAACATTCCTCAGAGATTTTGGTCCATATTGACATGATAGCGTTATGGGCCCAAAGTGTGCAGAGAAAATATCCACCACCAGCCTGAACCGTTGATACAAGGCAGGATGGATCCATGCTTTCATGTTGCCAAATTCTGACCCTACCATCTGAATGTCGCAGCTGAAATCGAGACTCATCAGACCAGGCAATGTTTATTCCAATCTTCTATTGTCTTATTTTGGTGAGCCTGTGCGAATTGTAGCCTCCGTTTCCTGTTCTTAGCTGACAGGAGTGGCACTCGGTGTGGTCGTCTGCTGCTGTAGCCCGCTGCTGTAGCCCATTTGCTTCAAGGTTCGATGTGTTGTGCATTCAGAGATGGTATTCTGCACACCTCGGATGTAACGAGTGGTTATTTGAGTTACTGTTTCCTTTCTATCATCTCAAAGCAGTCTATACAGAGGTGGGTGATGCATCGGCCGGTTAGTCCGGGGGGGGAGGGCGGCGTTGCTGCCTTGCCTAGGGCAGCAGCAAAGGTAAATACACCGCTGCACCCCCTCCCACATGCACACAACAATACATTGCTTGGGGCATTGGCTACCTATAGGGCTGCAACTAATGATTATTTTCATAATCATTAGTTGGCCGATTATTTTTTTTCTTAAATTTAATCGGATCAAAAAAAAAAATTTAATGAAAACCATCCTTAATTTAAAATGAAATACACAAATGAAGTGTTACAAACATGAAGTTTACTTCAGAATCAAACTGCATGCACATTTTTTTGCGGTCCCGTGTGTTCCAGTGCAGGCGATCACACTGTGGGTGGGAGGTGCATTTGGTGTGCCATTGAAGTGAATGGCAGTGCAACGTACCTCCCGCAGCAGAATTGGTCAGGCCGAAGCTGAAAATTACTTTTTTCCCTCCTTTTTATAATTGTTTTTTTAATAATTGTATTGTAAGCACATGACGCTTGAATAGCTTCAGCTAGGGAATGACAGCTGCCAGTGGCAAGATTCCGCAGACAGCAGGTGAATGTAAATACAACGGGTAGTGGGCTGGTGCAATAGCCAGTCTGATATTGGCCATTTCAAACTGCAAAAGCCAATAACAGGCTGGCTACCGCACTCGCCCACTGCTTGCTGGAGAGAGCTAGGGGATCCAACCAATTAATTGATAATGAGAATAGTTGATGAAAATTATTATTATTGATTAATCCATTTAATTGTTTGCAGCCCTAGCTACCTATAGCATGGCCCAACATAACCTCTTCTCAGGCATAAGATGTGCCAATAAAATATTAACCTTTAGAACTTTCATATTCGCATAGAAAATTTTGGTGGGCTCCAGTGGGGTATGAGGGCTTTGGAATATCACACTAAGCATATGGTCGTGTGCTACCTGTTACCCCTCAGCGGCCTTGGTTTCATTTCTTTCATGTACTTCTTTGATACAGGAAATGTTTATTTTACATTTTCGCTCCTGCCTCAATCATGGTCTGGTTTCCTTTTAATGCCTTGCACTGCTTGCTAAATCACTGTGGTTGCTTTTGTCATTATTTTTTGAATGGCAGTCCAGACTTTAAAAATAAAGGCTATGCAATCCCTGGTTGCAAGCCTTGCCTTCTAATGATCTCAGACAGGAAGGATGCACAGAGTCATGTGAACAGGTTGCAGTCTTGCCCGCAAGCACTGTGAAACGTTTGCCAAGTCTGCCTGCAATGCCTGCCTATATAGGTGGCCCTCGGTTTACTACGGTTCAATTTGCACTGATTCAAAATTGCACCCTTTTCTGGGAGTGTTGTAAATTGAAACCAAATATTGAATGTATGTCAATGGGAAGTGAGGGAGTTAGGTTCCAGGCCTGGTTCTAAATAGAAACCCAGTAAATAATGTAAGTCAATGGAAAGTGAGGAAGTTAGGTTCCATGCCTCTCTCTTTGACATAAGTAACATAATACAGGTACATTTTATTTAAAACACCTTGTGTGAGCTCATGCAGCAGCTTTAAATATAATGTACCTGTATTTTATTACGCATGACAATTTTGAGAAAGGTCTGGAACAGGGGTGTCCCGAGGCTGGGTGACACCCGGAGCGGTTACCGGGGTCTGGAATATAACTCATTGGCTTCCATTGACTTACATTATATACTGGGTTTCTATTTACAACCATTTCCTCAGGAACCTTACCCCAGTGTAAATTGAAGGCTACCTGTACTTGCCTTTCCTTTGCTTCCCTGCCTTTCTGTTCAATGCTTGGAACCAAAACTTTCAGGCTATGGAGCATCTAGCTCTCAATGTGACAATACTGGTCCAATCAGCACTGTCATACAGGTAGTCCATAGCCCTGTGTGAGCTACAAATCCGATGACTTGTATCTTACACAGAGCTTTCATTTCACTTGCTATAGAGAAGCAAAATTAAGATAAGTACAGATTTACTTTAAAGCTGAAAGTTTAAAACAATATCCCATAGAGATTTTTTTGGGTGGTTTTATGCAATTTTTCTTTGATAGCTGTCATTTTTTATTGTTTTTGAGTTGCTTTTTAAAAGCAGGCCACAGACAGTGGATGACAGCGGTATGCAAACTATCTGACCCATAATCTGTTCTTTTCTCCTCCAATGTGCACATAAAATACACATTTATGTCCAAGAAGCATAGCTCACATTCAGAGTTGCTCTTTTCTGAAGCTATACAGACTGCGGCAACAAATGAAATATGGATTTTTTTCTCAGTCTGCGAATGGTGTCTAAATTGAGTTGGCCAATAGTCACTTTGACCATTACAGACCGTTACAATGGTATTTCTTTAGCATACTTAGCAGTGGGGCAGAATTTGGTTTCTCAGCCTGGATCTCGGCAGTCTTTTGTGTTGCCTTGCACAGGACGAAAAACAGTTTTGTAATTTTGCATCATTTGTGGCCCAGTCGAGATAACTGTTATAATGCTTTCCACATGAGTTAATAAAAAGAGGTTTATTTTATATTTAAAATAGTCTTGCACAGCAGGAAATATCCCATCTTAGCAAGCACTTAAAACGGTTTAGAGGGGGAAAACTTGTCTACATCCCACCTTCCCCAGTATGGTTAGTGCAAATCCTCCTTTTCTCTCTTCAAAACCTGTAAAGCAGAAATCTCCTGGTTTTTATATCAGAATTAACCAGACTCCAAAAGTTGTGATTTAAGTTCCATAATGTAACCTCCAGTAGATTTAGAACAGGCATGCCGATAACTAAAACTGTTTATGAACTTGTTTCAGGAAATGTCTGCATACATTTATATAGGTTTGAAAATGTAGACTTCATTGACGCCGACGTATAGTACACAGGGAAAACATGCTGTGCATTAGCAACACGTAGACAGTGTGAGATTTAGCTTCCAATGGTAGCGCATTAAGGACGTAGTCCACTCACTTTCCACTTTTTAAGGGGTTCTTTGCCCACTTTTATTAACTCAAAAGTCCACACCGGTTTTCCCTCAAAGGGGTTTTCAAACATAAAGTACAGTTTTTTTTTTTCTTCATCCAAAATAACACTTTCAAAGTCTCACCGACTTTAGGTTGTCTGTTTACCAAACGCCTTTCCCACACAGGCTACTTTTCACCACACTGGTGATACGCTCCTCAGTCCAAATCCGGAAAACCTGGGAAGAACTGCAAAGCCAGCTCTTTCCCAGTAAGCTTTTGTGCTTTCTGGAACTGCTCAGCTCCCCTGGCTGAGAGTCCTGGGTGACTATATTGCCAAAAGACACCATGGCATTGCCACGCACTGCCACGACAGGTATGCTACCATGTAAAGGGCCTGGTATTCTCTAGTGACTCACTGACCCAGAACAAGTATGTTAATGTTAGTTGTCCGGTTATCTGATATTCACATACTTCTTCCAGATCAGCGACTTACTCTGTAGTAAAGCAAGGAGAAGGATGATAGCCCTGGAAACTGCACCTCCAAAGGCCACCTCTGGGTTGGATTACACCCTGTCCCTGCAGTCAGTTTCAGAAAGATGTCCTTTTTTTTAATGTCTTCTGGCTAGTCATGTGGCAAGCATAGTCCTCCTCTACTGTCCTCCCACAGTGGTTAGTCCTGAATGGCACTGAAGAAGTGACATAAGCATTGTTCTCTGCAGCATTCTCTTGCGAATCCAAGCCAGCGCATGTGTCCATGACGTCTGAGGCTGCATAGGTGGACATAATGAAAGCAGACCCTCCAACTTAGCATTCAGTTGAAGGACAGTAAAGCTTGCATTAGTTTCTAATGTGCAGAAAATGCTTTCAGTATTTGTTCGCCAACCTGGGGGTATTTCTTTCTTAACAAAGGGGAGTTTTAGTTTAAAAAAAAGAAGGCAGATTGCTTTTTTCTCCAAAGTGGGTATGAGTTTCTCAATGACTGATGTTCAGAAGTTTGATATTGATGACTCCGAGGATTTTTCTACTCTTTAGTGAAAGTGGAAGCCCGTCTGACATTAAAGAATGGAATTGCCATTTCACCTCAGAGGGCAGCCAATAAAGAATGTTGGGGAGTTACTTGGGGGAATTTATGACTTTTATAGACCTGTTGCTAGCCTTATGCGATAATAGACTGTCCAAGTTTTTATTGCCAGTTTCTGCCATCGTGTGTGTGAGAGAGAATGTGTGTGTGCTAGGAGTCCCAGTATGAGTCTGAGTGTGCCAGCAGGACTAGTGTGTCTTTGTTATTGGCTTAGTGTCTTGTTTGTGAATATGGATCAGTGAGGCGCATAGCTATAAATATTTTCAACTAAGGTCTTTGTATGGGTGAATGTTTGAACATAAGGCAGCTGTTACTATGTGTTTCTCAGTTAGGTGTGTGTGTGTGAATGCACGCTCAGGGAACCCTATGCATCAGGTGTGTGTGTGTGTGCAGGGAACCCTATGCATTAGTTGTGCATGGTGAGAGCAGGGGACACTATTCATCAGTTATGTGTGTGTGTGTGAACAAGGGACACCATGCCTCCCTTCTCCAAGCTAGTAGATGCAAGGGAATGTGCTGTCTTTTGTAATGTGCTACTGAACAGGAAGTTCAGAGAAGCCTAGCTGAGAGAGTTGGAGCCAACTGTTCAGGAAAATGATGACTGTAATTGCTTGGGAAAAGTTTAAAGAAATACTTTGCTGGGCAATCTATATATTGTTTGATCTGGAATCATTATTGGTAAGAATGTTGGGAGAGTTGAATACTGCTTTAAGCATTTTCTTTTTCTGTGCCACTCCATTTACAGAAATTATGTTGTTATACCAATAAACTCTACATCAGGGGTAGCAAACCTCCAGCTGTGGTGAAACTACAAATCCCATGATGCATCTCTCTTCGGGAGTCATGTCTGTGGATGTGAGAATCTTGCAATGCCTCATGGGATTTGTAGTTGCACCCCAGCTGGAGGGCCGGAGGTTTGCTACCCCTGCACTACATGATTGTTTTAGTCATCATGGACTAATTCAACAAGTGGAAGGGCTCATATTTGTTTGGAGAATATCTGTGAATATCCAGTATATCCATCAAATTGTTCTAAATTTAGAATTATGTGTACACACAGTCAGTCCTGGGCAAATCCCATCAGCCAGGTAGTCAATGGGCTTAAAGAACCATATATCTAATGTTGCCAGTAAAAGGACATATTTCCTGGTTTCTTGAAAGGGAACTTGTTTGGATAGATGTTACTTATTACTGATGATGTTTCTATCGGAATCTGTAATTGCGTGACTCCTGGAAGCAGTAATATTTCTGGACAGCTTTCCCCATGGCACTCTACAGTGCTGGTGGCCCTTCAGAAGGGAATTCTGTCTACAGGACTGGATTCCAGGTCTCCTATCTGTCAGTTATTATTATAATTATTATGAGCTGCCTTACTTTAAAGTTTGCAATAGACGGCTCGAATTATAACTTCAGCTTTTTTCTGTGTTCCTTTTGACAGTTGGGTAGAACTGGTATTGTTGATCTTTGTTAATACACATTGGTGCTGTGGCTACTCCAGAGGTTCTGCATGAGCATTTATAAGTAAGATAAGACAACCAAAACATTTTACAAATTCCATACTCAATGCTACAAAGTCATGTCTACTTTTAATTCAATAGATTTTTATTGAAGTTTTTGTTCACAGTTTTATAACAAAACAAGCCTTGGTACAGGCAAACGAATAACCAGAATAACAGACAATAACAAAGACATAAAGGAAAATAGACATGAGAAATAAATCAAACTTACAAGGATAAACAGCAGTCATCACATATTTGACATATGTATCTTGTGTAAGATTGGTAAAAAAAAAAGGGATGGCAGCAAAGCCTGGTATACCCGGGCGGCCAGCGAGCGGTAGAGTGCCGGATTGTGGGCTCCTCGAGCCACCTCCCGACCCCCCGGACGTCGAGAGAGGCGAGGCCCCGGCGCCATCTTGCGCCCGCCGTTTGTCAGGGCTGAAGAAAAAATCCGTCAGCTTCTTCGGGCGGACACCCCGCCGCTTCTTACTCATCTCCGGGTGTTCAGGAGAGAGGGTAAGGGAGAAAGTCTCGAAAGGTCCAGCCACAATCGCTGTTTCTGTGTGCCTTGAAGACGGCTGTTGCTCAGAGCTTCACTGACATGCGACCATTCAGCTCGAGCGCCAGCCACGCCCCCAGTCATGTCTACTTTTAAATGGTGTAGATCAATGTCGAACAGCAGCTGGAACATTCCTAGTCTTTTGAACTTACTGCAAGACAACTGCTTTATAGAGAAATGTAGATGATGATGACAAGGTGTTTCCAGCTTTATGAAATTGAATATATATCATACTCCTCGGCCCCTCCAGGTTATTTTCATCTATTTTTGTGCTCAGACATTACTATCCATCATGGATATTTTCCCCTGTTACATTGTACCTGAGTTTCTTTATTTTTATCAACTGTCTTCTCCCAGCTGCACTTGACAAGCGATGGGACCAGCCAACTTCCATTATTAATGATGCGATCTTCATAATACATAGGGAATGTTTCCTTTTTAAAAAATTTGTATTTCCTCTTGGAAGATGAGATGTATGATGAAGAGGTCTCTTGTTTGCTGGGGCCAAGTCTTCCTGGAAAGTGTTTTTCTGCATTTAGACAGTAAGCAGGACATATCATAGATAAAAACAATCGTTTCACAACAACAATGGAAGTATTGTCTCTGAAATTTACTGCTAATACAGATGGCGTCTGCGGTTTTGCACCCCAAGAGTTCTACAGAATTTTGGCGCACCTCATTCCCAGGATGAGCACTGTAGTTTAGGCTACATGTGAGCTAATTTTGCTGATCTTTGCCAATTTTTTTACCAGTTTGAACTGGCCAAGCAACTGTCACCAGTAATGGCTAACAAGGTAATGGGGATAAGGGGGAATAATTGCAAAGTTTATAGTTGAATTCACACCCAAGAGTTTTACTTGCCCACATACCACTAATCTCATGATTCGAAGGGTGGTAATGATGACTCTGTACAGCAGTAGAGCAGACAAGAGTGTGTTTATTGTTTTGTTGGCTACTTCTTAGCTGCACCATGTTGTGCCTAATACAATATTTTAAAGCAGTGGTTCTCAACCTGTGACCTGACCTGTAGGTTGTGACCCAAGCTGCACTGCAATGGAACGCAGTGTGGGCTGCGGTGACGGAGCCCCATCCATATGTGCATCCACTAGTACAGCTTCCTGGCATGCCCTGTAAAGGTGCCTGGAGCCAGATTATCATGTCACTCCAGTCCAGGCACCTCTAAATGGTACGTGGGTGAGCTGTAAGCAATGAAAGTATGGATGGAGCTCCCTCGCGGTCATACCCCCAGCCCACCCCACCTCAAGCTGACACTTGGCAACAAGCAGCATATTTTGAATGGCTGCTTGGCATGAGAACTGACAGTCCTGCGCTAGGGGGAGGCTGAGGAGCCTCTCGCCTAGAAAAGCGGAAGGCACACTGGGACCAATGGAACACGGGGTCGCAACCCACCAGTTGAGAACCAAGGTTTTAAAGCAACTCCAGGCAACTACATTAAAACAGGTGAAACATTACTTGTACCCAGAGTACTTTGCCAGTGTCCTAATTTTCCCATTCCTAGTTTGAGCAGAGCTTTCCAACAGCTTGCATTTTAACTAAAAGCCAAGATTTATTTTTTAGATTTGTAAAGAGTGGTTGGGTAATAGAACCTCTATCCAGTTTTTATTGCAGTCTGTGTCCCAGTTAGGGAAATGTGCTTTTTCTAATTGTCTTGTCACCAAGACTAAAAATAAGTGTAAAGCCACAATTTTAAATTGCCACCAGAACAGGAACAGAGGGAACATCTTTCAATAGGGACACTTGTTTCCATGACAACTGTCTAAGTGGGGATTTTCCTCACATTGGAATGATTTCCTCTCACTTCCTGTTAAGTCTACAGGATAGAAAGTGAAGTTAAATCTCCCTAATGAGGTTACCATATTACTGCATATTATAAGAATTTTCAGATTGAGAATGTGGTGCAAAGAATACATTCTGGCATTATAAATACCACCAAAAGAAAGCTCTATCTGTCCCTAAAAAATTGTATAAAATTAATTTCAGTACATCGCTGCATGACGGAATAAATGTCAGTCAAAGTACCGCAGCGCTGAATACTGAAAAATGGCCTGGATGGGAAGGGGGTTTAACACCGCGGATGTCAACTGGTTAAAGATGCACAAAACACAGGAATTAAATCTTAAAAATGCATTCAAGTATCTTTTACCTTTAACAATACTGTATCTTATTTGTGTTTTTCACTCAACTGTAGATCCTCAAATCATCTCTGAATTGGTACTGATACTGTCCTTCCTTCTGGAGAGTGGCTACTTTTGTTCCCCATGGTCCCTGTGTGTGTTGTACAGTAGCCACCGCTCTAAGTTCGCTTATGTGATGGACTACAATCTCATGATTCGTTTACTAATTTGTATTGAGATTGTAGTCCATCACGGGAGCGAGCTTGGAATGGTTTACAATTTTTCTACTGGTAAAGTAATGGTCTGTAATTGAATTGTTAAAATAAAGTCTGTTCAAACATTTTCCTTTTAACTAGGGATGCACCCATACCTGTTCAGATACAAGTGCTGATACTTGGCATTTTCATGAGAACTCCTAGGGTTGCAGCTGGGACCGGGCTCTGGCGCTCCACCACTGTCCTGAAATCATTAGTCTGTATTGTTTTAGAAAAATTGTCACATGACAATAAACAAAAATGTATCGGTACTTGCAAAAATGGTATCGCTACTTTTAACTGTTGCTTTACTACGTATCTTTTAGCTACCTATACACTGAGTGGCCAGATTATTATGACCACCCCATCAGTACTTCATTGGGCCACGAGATAACCCCACAAGATGACTTTGTTGGGCCGCCTCGTGACTCCACGAGATATTGAAAGGTGATGCGAGGAATCTGACACTGCACTGTTGCCCTTCTGTTGTCTTCTACCAGTCTTGCCACTCTCCATTCTGCCCTAACATTGACTAGTCGCTGACGGCCACAATTCGCACGTTCAGACCCAGAGTTTCGGCTGACAGTCCAGTCTTTAAACATTTTAACAATGAGCCCCTCTTGAACATTTAACGAATTCTGCTGTTTTGCTGACACTCGCTCCATGGCTCCGAGTGCCAACAATCATCCCACGTTCAAAGGCCGTTAAACTGCGTTGTTCACCCGTATCTTCAGAAACAAATCACTTCTGCTGTCGCGATAAACAACCTGCTTCCCTATTTATAATGGTCTGGCCCTCTAGCAACTTCAAAAATTATAGCTAATTATAGCTAATTTGCCTACAAACGTCAGGTGATCATAATAAACTGGCCACTCAGTGTATAGTCATATGCAGGTTGCTTAGTGCTGGCTCCTTGTTCTCGGTGAGATTTGTCCTATCTATCTATCTATCTATCTATCTATCTATCTATCTATCTATCTATCTATCTATCTATCTCTATCTTATTCTTTTGGAAAGTCAGCCTCTATAGAATGTGAAGTTGACTTTAGAAAATAATTTTTTTTGTTCTATGAGCCCACTTCTGAATGTTTAGGAGAAAGAATGATGCACATGGTCAACTGTAGATCCTCAAATCATCTCTGAATTGGTACTGATACTGTCCTTCCTTCTGGAGAGTGGCTACTTTTGTTCCCCATGGTCCCTGTGTGTGTTGTACAGTAGCCACCGCTCTAAGTTCGCTTATGTGATGGACTACAATCTCATGATTCGTTTACTAATTTGTATTGAGATTGTAGTCCATCACGGGAGCGAGCTTGGAATGGTTTACAATTTTTCTACTGGTAAAGTAATGGTCTGTAATTGAATTGTTAAAATAAAGTCTGTTCAAACATTTTCCTTTTAACTAGGGATGCACCCATACCTGTTCAGATACAAGTGCTGATACTTGGCATTTTCATGAGAACTCCTAGGGTTGCAGCTGGGACCGGGCTCTGGCGCTCCACCACTGTCCTGAAATCATTAGTCTGTATTGTTTTAGAAAAATTGTCACATGACAATAAACAAAAATGTATCGGTACTTGCAAAAATGGTATCGCTACTTTTAACTGTTGCTTTACTACGTATCTTTTAGCTACCTATACACTGAGTGGCCAGATTATTATGACCACCCCATCAGTACTTCATTGGGCCACGAGATAACCCCACAAGATGACTTTGTTGGGCCGCCTCGTGACTCCACGAGATATTGAAAGGTGATGCGAGGAATCTGACACTGCACTGTTGCCCTTCTGTTGTCTTCTACCAGTCTTGCCACTCTCCATTCTGCCCTAACATTGACTAGTCGCTGACGGCCACAATTCGCACGTTCAGACCCAGAGTTTCGGCTGACAGTCCAGTCTTTAAACATTTTAACAATGAGCCCCTCTTGAACATTTAACGAATTCTGCTGTTTTGCTGACACTCGCTCCATGGCTCCGAGTGCCAACAATCATCCCACGTTCAAAGGCCGTTAAACTGCGTTGTTCACCCGTATCTTCAGAAACAAATCACTTCTGCTGTCGCGATAAACAACCTGCTTCCCTATTTATAATGGTCTGGCCCTCTAGCAACTTCAAAAATTATAGCTAATTATAGCTAATTTGCCTACAAACGTCAGGTGATCATAATAAACTGGCCACTCAGTGTATAGTCATATGCAGGTTGCTTAGTGCTGGCTCCTTGTTCTCGGTGAGATTTGTCCTATCTATCTATCTATCTATCTATCTATCTATCTATCTATCTATCTATCTATCTATCTATCTATCTATCTCTATCTTATTCTTTTGGAAAGTCAGCCTCTATAGAATGTGAAGTTGACTTTAGAAAATAATTTTTTTTGTTCTATGAGCCCACTTCTGAATGTTTAGGAGAAAGAATGATGCACATGG
Source organism: Nanorana parkeri (assembly GCF_000935625.1). Lineage (NCBI taxonomy): Eukaryota > Metazoa > Chordata > Amphibia > Anura > Dicroglossidae > Nanorana > Nanorana parkeri. The sequence goes on along the minus strand of NW_017307075.1, from coordinate 358,039 downwards.
ATATATGCAATTCTGATTTCCTTCCTGAGGTCCACACACTTTCTGTAACATTCATTCAGAGCTTGCATTGCCTAAATGCAAAAAGCTAACAAATTACATATGAGTGGTGCTTCTGGTTTAAACAGCTTAACTACTCAAGCAGATTACTTCTGAAACAATTTGTAAGTCCCCTAGGGCTTTTCTTTTTTAAATGGATCAATTAGACATGTTTTAAGTAGTGCTACAGTGAAAGAGAGATCAGTGTAGAGTTTAATCTTTTTTTTTTCTCTCCCTAAAATAGGCCCATTACCCACACACAGTGGAAGCTTGAGGTAATAGAGATCTGGGGATGATTCCCCTTTTTCACATATAGCTCAGTGCTATGTTGGGGACTCCACGGCTTATGTCGGGTGTTTTTAGCTACGCATCTGAAATAATTTAGGGTATCTTGTTTAAAGTGTATGTATAGCCAACATTTTTTTTGTTTTACATAAAGTGAGTGGTGAGGGGGAAAAAAAAACCTGTATCAGTTATTTTTTCTATTAGAGAGATTTACCTTCACCTCCTCTACCAGAAATGGAACAGAAAGTCAGAGGAAATCTATACAAAGTGAGGTAAATTCCATCTTCATACAGTTGTATCCCCATTGGAAGATTCACCCTCGCTCACTTTCTTATTCTGGTGACAACTGTAAAAATTTTGGATTTTTCATAATCTTCTGTCTTGAGCTGGCCATACACATATAGATTTTCTATGGTCAGATGGCCTGCACCCAATCAGATTGTTCAGGTATTTTGAGAGCCAGGGGGGCCGACTAGCAAGATACTGAAGCTTGGCCCAGAGGGAGATTCCTCCATCCACACAGTTTGGCTTAGATGGAGGAATCTGTTACACTTTTTCCATCTGACCATAGAACATCTGCAGATAATCTATAGGTGCATGGTTGTAGAGAGTGGTCACCAGGACAAATGACACAGATGGCGATCTATCCCTTCCCTGCTCTATACAAACCCAACTAAAAAGGTTTTTGGCTGTGCAAACACTTTTTAAATATAATTTTGTTTTAATTTTACACAGTGTAGTCTTTTAGTATATATATATATATATAT
>NW_017307075.1:328918-355657 GCF_000935625.1 Nanorana parkeri | reverse complement strand
TATATATTTTCACACCAGTGGGAAACGCTTTATGTTGAATGCTTTGAAGTTCTGTTCTATGAATGCATTCCTATTTAGTAGGACAAAAGAGCCACTAGCAAAAAACTGAGAACTTTTACCAGACTTGTTTATTTTTTTCACATTCAACATAAAAAAATCCCATTTAGTCATACATGAGAAAATCTGATTGTTTATCAATAAATGAGCCCTGGGTGAGCTTCTTTTCTCCTGATATGTACTTCTATCTTTATTTACATATTGGGTGATCGCCTGTGTCTGCTTATGAGGTGGTATTCAGAAATGCCATACATACCGTTGTTTGTGTTCCATCCACTGGGACTACTGAAAAACAATGAAATGGTGTACTAACATCTGACTTTAAAGTACCCATAGGTTTGTGATTATGCTCTCCCAACCCAGGCATATTTGGCCTGATGAGAGGATAATTTTTTCATGGTTTTTCACAAAAGGGTGAAGAGTTTGGAGAAGGCAGAAGTGACCAATCTAGGCCAAAATAACTGATTTAGAAAAATTCTCCAATTCAGCTCACTTTCCAGTTCAGCTATTTTGTCCTAGATTGTTAACTTCTCCTGCCTTCTCCAAACTCTTCACCCTTTTGTGAATAACCCTGTCTGTCTGCTGCTAGGGACAGAGACCCCCAATCAGTCATTTTAGGGAACTATCTTTTTTTCAACCTGAATGTTTTGTTTCCTGCTAGATATAGCCAATGTAGGGGTTGTCTGACTGCAGTCACTCCTCCATAGGTATCAATTTCTATGTTTGGATGATATCTTGATTGTTAGGATGGTGTGGTATCTAAGGCAAACTTCACAGTGCCGGGTTTAAACTGTTTGAGGTAGGAGCACAAGAATCTCGTACAGCCACATGTGCATTGAAGTAATATTAATGTCAAAATGTTTTTAATCTATTTCAAATGCTAATTATGTTACTTAAAGGAGAACTATGGGGTAGGTGTTTTTCCCCATAGTCCTCCTAAGGGGCATGGGATGACAAACTAACATCCTCCCATGACCCAAAGCTCAGTATATCCCGAGCTACAGCTCACGGTTTACTGAGACCGCCGCAGCCGGGACGGATCCCGACATTACTGTTGAGATCCACCCAGCTGCGTGATTGACAGCTGGCTCTGCCCCGTCCATTCTGCCAGTCAGCGCTAGAGGATCGGAGAGGGGAGGAGGGGAAATCCCTACAGGGAGCCGTGAGTGACAGTCACGGGTCTCTGCAGGGACATGATCGAGAAGTGAGCGAGTGACGGTATGCGTTCGCTCACTTCCCGATCTATTGAGCCGACGTGACAGTTTCATTGTCACAGGTCGGCTCGAACCATGAGGTTGAGTGAAAATCACTCGCCTCATAGTTCTCCTTTTAAATGGATGCTGCTTCTTGATGATTAAAAGTTTGTTTCCTGCAGAATCTGCTGGTCTCCTGAGCACTGGCCCTGATAATCCTGTTGTTGGGTGGCTCCTTTCCCTTGTAGGGTCTTATGGAGCCACCCTTGTGTGCTAGTAAGCCGTGTGTCTCTCCACAAACACACAGGCACAGTGGATAAGCTGCTCCCCTCCTCTCTGCTTCCCAGCCCTCCCTTCTCCAAGCTAGTAGAGGGATGGTGTTAGGGGCAGCTCTGTCTCTTCATTTTGTACTCAACAGAAGGTTCAGGGAAGAGGAGCTGAAAGAGTTGGAGCTAGCAATTTGAAAACATGATGACTGAGGTATTTAGGCGAAAATGTAAGGAAATACTTTGCTGGGCAATGTATATTGGTTTGATGTGGATTCATTACTAAAAAAAATGAGAGTTTAATACTACTTTAAAAGAGAACTATGGGGTAAGTGTTTTTCCCCATATTTCTCTTTAGGGTCACGGGAGGACATATACTAACCTCCTCTCGTGAACCAAAGCTCAGTATATCGCAGGCTATTGCCCGCGATATACTGAGAGCGCCGCAGCCGGGACAGATCCTAACAGTACTGTCGAGATCCACAAGTTGCGTGAGTGACAGCGGGCTCTGCCTATCTAGAGGCAGAGCCAGCTGTGCCTGCCCCCTCCCCATCCGTTCCTCCAGTCAGCGCTGGAGAATCAGAGAGGGGAGGGGGGGAATCCCTGCAGGGAGCCGCCGTGACTGATGGTCACTGATCACTGCAGGGAGACAATCGGGAAGTGAGTGAGCGACGGTATGTGTTTGCTCGCTACCCAATCGATAGAGCCGACCTGTGACAGCTTCTTTGTCACAGGTCGGCTCTAACTATGAGGATGAGTGGAAATCACTAACCTCATAGTTCTTCTTTAAGCGTCACCTTTTATATGGAACATGTTAAGTATGGACCCTTTTTAATTAGTCATTGCATACCAAGCAATACCTGGTATAGGTCACATTATCTCCAGAAACTGTTTTCTTTTATTTGTCTGCTAATGTTGTTTTCTAAACCACTAAAACTACTTTGTACCAGTGCTTTAAAGTTGTGATATTGAAGTATCAGAGCCCCAGAGTTAGCCATTGAAAAGCACCACAATGCAGAGCAATACAAAAACAGTGATCTGATCAAGCTTTGGGATCCATTTTAACTGTCAGCAATTGAACCAGTTCAGATAGATTTCAGTGTACACCAAAGTTGGAGTAAATGCAAGCGCTTGTGTATTTATTTATTTATTAGAGGTATTATTGCTTTGAATGCCATTTATATAGCAGTGTCATACACGCACGCACATACTAGGGCCAATTTAGACAGGAGACAATTTACCTACCAACGTGTCTTTGGAGTTGGGGAGGAAATGCACACAAGCACAGGGAGAACATGCAAACTCCATACTTGTTGGAATTCAAAATGGGGACCCCAGTGCTGCAAGGCAGAAGTGCTAACCATTGAGCCAGTGTGCTGCCTGTAAACAGAGTTGCAGCAGAAGATTTTGGGTTCCAGTGGTTGGTCAGCGCACATAATATCTATGAATAGGGGTTGACACTCTGTTTCACGATGTTCTCAAGGACTAAGGCAGTTGGGTCTAGTCTTTATGAATAGTGTGGCCCACCTTGACTGATGTTTTCTAGCCTGCACTAAAAAATAACTGTGGAAACATATCATACAGTTAACCACAGGCTTTTTTTTCCTGCAGGTTTACCACTTTAACAATGTGTGGTTCATAACACCAAAACATGAAAAATAAAAGATTTGACCTACATGACTGCTTTGCCAGATAATAGAAAATAGTAATATGTATGGTTTTTCTTGTATGCAGTATTGGTGACTAGTGAAATCTTCCAGCTCAGGTGCAACAGTTCAGTATTAATGGCAGCATATGGTGTTCATCAAAGTTTAAAACAAATCACTTTAAAATTGATACAGGTAGAATTTTCTTTCTTTTGATTGTTATATATTTTTTTTCCCTGCAAAGTTATTTCACTTTGGTCATGATCAACAGATGCCATAGCAATTCTCAGCAAGTCCAAGCAGATTATTAAAGAATTACCTAATTGTGTTTCTGTTGGAGGGCTCTACAGCAGATTGCAGCAGGGTAACTTTATTAGGCAGCGCATGCTAGATGAATGGATATGTTGGCCTGTTATTTCGCAAGCCACAAAACTTTATTTTTCTCCTGAGAGTATGTTGCCTGTGACGGACTTGGCTGATAATCCCCCTAGAGACTCATTCACTAAACAACACCAGCGGTCTAGTGCATGTTATTACCATTCAGTTGATAATGCAGTGCTTGGAAGATGTATTAAAGGTAAACCGACCCTAGTTCTATTCTCTGTTTTAATGTATTGCAAAGTGTAAGAGATGTATAGTTTGCATTTCGCTTGTACGAAAGTGTTACGGGCTATGCACAAAAAAAGCTGACCATTCACAAGCAAAGATTGCTAAGCAGTACAGGCAAAATCATTCAACAACCTCAATATTTACACACAATGCTAAGCCATAACATTATGACCACTTACAATGGCACCTGAAAGTGGGTGGGATATATTAGGCAGAGACAGTTTGTCTTTGAGGTTAATGTGTTGTAAGCCGTGCCGAGCTACTGTAGCTCAAAGTGATGAAAAAGTTAATGGTGGTTCCGATAGAAAGTTGTCAGTGCATTGCAGTTGTTTGCAGGGTGCCCATGCTGACCGGTGTCCACTGCCAAAAGCGCAGACAGTGGACACGGGGGCATCAGAACTGGACCATGAAGCAATGGCAGGAGGTGGCCTGCACTGATGAATCATGTTTTCTTTTACATCATGCGGATGGCCCTGTGCGTGTGTCTCTTACCTGTAGAAGAGATGGCACCAGAATGCACTATGGGAAGAAGGCAATCTGGCGCACGCTGTGTGATGCTTTGGGCAATGTTCTTCTGGGAAACTTTGGGTTCTGCCATTTGTGCGGATGTCACATTGACATGCACCACCTATCTTAACATTGTTACTAATCAAGTACACCCCCTCATGGAAACGGCTTTCCCTAAAAGCAGTGGCCTCTTTCAGCAGTATAATGCACCATGCAACATTGCAAAAATGGTTCAAGAATGGTTTGATGAACACAACAACGAGTTTGAGGTGTTGACTTGTCCTCCAAATTATCCGGATCTCATTCCAATCGAGCATCTGTGGGATGTGCTGGAAAAACAAGTCCAATCAATGGAGGCCCCACCTTGCAGCTTACAGGACTTAAAGGATCTACTACTAACAGCTTAGTGCCAGATACCACAGCATACCTTCAGAGGCCTAGTGTAGTCCATGACTCGACGGGTCAGGGCTGTTTTGGCAGCAAAAGTCAGACTCAATATTAGGTGGGTGGTCATAATGTTATGGCTGATTTGTGTGTGTGTATATATATATATATATATATATATATATAGTGGGCAGGTGACACAGGAAACCGCAAAACTTAAAAATAGGAATTTGGAGTGTCACTTACCTGGCTTTACAGTCCGTCATGCACAGGATTAGCTGAACAGAATTGTAAATCCTTTTCCATATAAAAGAGTAAAAAAGGTCACAAATATGCTTGTGGTTTAACACTTTGACAGTTTTGAGGAATTTTGGAGCTCATTTGTTCTATATTGCAGTCCTTTAGCAAGAAAAGACCTTGTTCACACAGTAAGAAGCCCTGGGCCTGATGGGGACAGAACCATGCAACATTCAGGGCAGTACACAGTATATGCTTTACTGAGTGCTTGTGCATAGAGAGCCATTTAGCGTGGTATACCTCCAAAGTATATAGGTATGCATCATTATGTATTAGGTGTGCTGGGTGCCCCCCATTAATGCCTCTGTCAACATAGTATAAGAGTTTTGCATGAGATTCCAGTCACTGAGACACTCCAGCAGTTGCTGCCTCTGAAACTGTGAGCCTTCATTACAATCCCTTCCTGCAGCTGGAACCTTGATCTCGCAAGGGATATTGCATTTCTTCATCTACAGCGGCCAAGTTGCACAGGAAATCCTAAATTTGAAGACTTCCCTCACCTCTTGTTTAGTTCAATATTTTTTTTAATATAGGGAAGTTGCCTACCTAGGGAGAATAATATACCACTTGTTGTCTAGCTATCAGAACAAAACAAAAACACAAGCATAAACTCTCTTTAGCAGCTTTAACTAGTGACAATGTATTTGCTTTTTAGCTTTAAGTAACCAATTAATGACTAGAAGGCATAACTCTTGTCATGAGCACGTTGTCCCAGACTGCATAATCTGTACTAGATTGTTTTTTTGTAAGTGGAAGAATTGAGATATATATATATATATATATATAATTATGCCAGAAGTAATTAGGTCTTAAAGTGACTCTGTTGCAAAAAAGCCACCCTGTAAAACAGAATAAAAGTTAAGATACTTAAGAGTCCTATGTGCTGGTGACTCCAGTCTTTGCTCTTTTGTAATGCTAGACCAAAGTATAATCGGCACTATATCAGTAACTTTAATGTGTGTGCTTGTTCTGGGTCAGTAACCCATAATAAATTGGAGATACAGACAGGCAACTATCATTTTAGGAAGTAGGTCATCAATGGCAGCCTTCCTATTTCCCTTTTGGTACAGGTTTCCGTTTAAATAAGCTTGCCATGTAAAAAAAAATCGCCAACTTTTTCCCAAGCCTTCCTATTGGTTGGTGAGGTGATGGACATCTTCATAGGCCATTAGAGAGGTGCAGAGGGCAGGAGGGACAAAGCTTTCCTAGAAAGTACATTTTGACATAAATGAAGAATATCAGCAGATGTGATTGGCCCCTCTAGGTGCTTGCATTTAACCTATACTGCCAGTGTAGACTACATGCAATAAAGACAGGTTTACTTTGAGAACATATACTAGCAGGCCCACCTACTTGGAGGTCAGTTTTAGTTTGGTCTTCAACTTGTATTGCTAGACATCCAGGATGTCCGAACGGTAATGAAAGCAGAGTCTAAATTAACTAATAACAAAAAGCACAACCCTCCCCTCCCCCACCACACATAACATACACGTGCACAATATTGTGGTGTACGCCATGCATATGCGATGCGTTGTTAGAACGTATCGCAGTGCTTGACTTTTTTCTCTTTTTAAAATAACATTAATTTAACTGTGTGGCAGCGCATGGCAAAGCGTTGTGATGCATTGCCGCGCGTTGTGATACTCTGTGTTGCGATTAAATGTATGTGTGTAGCCTATTATCACAACACACCACCAACCAACACAGCGCACAAACGATTTTTAACATATGTCGCTTATTTACAGTTTTGCTTTCCTTCATTTTGTTTACTGTTTCGGAAAAAGGCGCAATTTAGAATTTACAAATATTTGATATTTATTTAGTCAATAAAGTTTAATCTCTTAAATTTAGTGGGAAAAGTATTTTTTGTTTGCACTGATACTGATTTTAGTGTGCTTTTATCAATTGAATTGTGTGTTTTTATCGGTTTAATATTGACTTGACAAACATTTGCGCAATTATCGCAGGACCTACAAAATAGTAGCACCAGCTTTTTATTCTCCCGGGCCTGCGCTTTCAGAAAATATATGATTTGGGGGGTCTTTTACAAATGCTAGCAACGCACCTGTAGAAAATCAAAACAATGGGAAAAATTGCAAAAATGGTGTGGCTAACTGAGGTTAACAGCGTTCCGGAGGGCTTGGCAGCGAAAGGGTTAATTTGCTTGAAATTTCAATCATTCATAAATATTCTGTTGCAATAGATTTTTATTAAGTAATGTATCACATTCATAGAGTTCAGTCACATGACTGGGCTCTCTTCCGATCATGCAGTGCTCTGTGCAGTGTTTTGCATAGAACGCTCCATTGGACACCTCTGGTTCCGCTTCATGCCTTTGTGTTGGCCGAGCCTAGTGACCGCCACTACGCTGGTGACACCCATCAAAAGTTGTCGCTGGCCCAAAACAAGAATGCAGAAGAGAAAATATTAGTCCGAAATCCTTATCTGCATACTTGCTTTGAGTCATTGGGGTTGATTTACTAACCTTATAAACACACCACGAACATGTATACACCTCTGCAGTGTGTTCCCTCCTAGCATGATCTATGGGTGGAATCTAAACACCTTTGTAATGTGTACACACCCAGCAGGTGTGCTGTGCAAAGCCCTGAAGGAATTCCAAGGTGATGTTGGGTAAATTAGCTCTATGTTGTGTTGCTTGCGTTGATGAATGCAGGAATGTAAATGCATGAGCTAACCATTTTTGTCTAAACTGTGAAGCAGCATTATATATGCATCATGTGCATGATTTTTCCATATATGGCATTAGTGGAAATATGCTTTTAGAGACTTTTTGGTTGATAAATACGTTTTGCTGTGTGAAAATCACACACACCTGGTGTGTGTGTGTGTGTTTAGGTTAGTAAATCACCCCCATTGACTCAAAGTATTAAAGCCAGGGGATCAGCGTAACAGCCTGTCAATTAGCATTTGCAGAATAAACTCGGCAAAGGCAGCCTCCATATTTCTCTGAGGAAAGGACCCCTTTACGTACCTACCCTTCCCACTCACTTCCTGATATTTCACTTTTGGAAGGGTACATAAGAAAGATTGCAGTAGGAAAACTAACACTTTGTCGGAAAACAACTGTTTCACAATCCATGTACTGTAAGTTTTAGGGCCGGTGCACACCTAGGTGACACCTCACCGCACGGCAATCGTGCACGAATCCGTGCAGATTGCCACACGGTTAGGAATCGCCTCGGTGTGCACCGATCGCACTGTGGGTGCCGTTATTTTCTAATGGCACCCCAGTCGCGCTGGGCGGTTTGGACGGTTTCCTGCCGCGATTCCACCCGTGTTTCCAAGCACGATTGCGGCTAAAACAGCCATGCGTCGTGTATCGCAAAAAAAGGTACATGTACCTTTCTTCTGCGATTGCCGTGCGGATGTCACCCCATTGAAACCAATGTGGTCGCGGCCTGCATTGTGCAGGATCGCGCAATCCCGGATCGCGTAGAACTGCATCGGGCCTTACATAGGATGAATCTCTTATGGCCAGCGTCCTGAGCAAGAGAATGGGCAATAATTGCTCTCCTCCTGTATAACCAAAATAAGTTCAGTCTGGGTTTGTGTCATTCGGATATTTCTATAAAGAAGGAAAATAAGCATAAATGTTCCAGTGCTCCATGCTTGGGTTACGAAGGAGAGATTAGCATGATGTGTGGTCTGTCTCTGTGCTATGGCATGTTCTGTTTGGGTAACCAATTTGCATGAATGCTGGAAGCAGTTTTTTTCCCCAATTACTTCTTCAGCCTGCGATTGTTACTTTCTGATACATTTTGGCATTGATATGCCATTGGGGACATTACGCTCCATTGACTTAGTTTTTTTTCCACTGTGTTTCCAGAGTACTAGCCATAAAGTTCAGCACAAGTGCAGTTATTGATATATAGGTGGGGGAACATATTGCACATATATTGTATTTAATGTCACAAGGGAACTGAACTATTCTTTGGGACAACATGTCTGCCTGTTTCTGCTGGGAACAAGCACAATTATTACTTTTTTTTTTCTTCTTTTTAATTTCTGGAATCCTTTCTCAGTAGAGCAGTTGCAAGACCTCTAAATTATTCTCTGGTCTAGCTTTGCTGATCATAGGCCAACTGCCGACGAAGATTTAAATGATCGAAAAGCTCGCTTTTTTGTTTTGTTTAAAACAGGTCAGATGCCCAGGAATGCAGTCAAATTATAATGGTCTCCAAGTGCCGGAAGATGTAAAAGGGAGAGAGAGAGGAGAGAAAAATGCACCCTGAGCTTTGAAAGAGGGCTGGGAAAATGGAGATTTAGGCAGGCCCTGAGGCCAGGTTAGAGATTCCTACATGTATTAACAGCTAGGTGTGATGTTTATATACACGAGACTAATCGTTTCTTGCGTGGCCTCTCCTTTTAAAACAATAACTAATGGCTGGGAGCCAGTCTTACCCAAGGATCTACCATTTTTCCACACATCAGATTCTTCATATTGTAGTCATTTGCTGGAATGATTACTGGTTCTTTGAATTATTTGTGTTTTGGATCTAGAAGTGGCTGGGTTATTACTTGGTTGTAATATTAATTTATCCTTCTCAAATGTATAAATAAGGGCTCATTGAACCACACACTTGCTACTGTTGGATGAAAAAGAATGTAAGAAAACCCTTTTAGTGATGAAAAAAATGTTAAAGCACAGTGCAGTGCACCTGTGTCTGAAAGTAAAGGTTGTTAGACCTTCACTCGCAGGGCCCTCTCTACTGTCCCCACTGACATAAACATGTATGCTCAGCGGAGCTGCTCTGCTGAGGTTTCAGAATAAGGTAGGTCATATCCTACTTGCACAGTTTACACCTTCCCCAATGTCTTCAGTCAGCTTTACAATTTGCAGCCTATGATTTTTTTGTAGCCTGTGATTTTTATTTGTGGTCTTTATTAGAATTGCACACATTTGCTTGGTAAGTCTAAAGAGTTATTAAACCCTCACTTTTTTTGCATATCTCTACTGCTAGCGAGCAGTAGAGATATATGCAGTAACTTAAAAAAAAACAAAAAACCCTTTGAAACAGGTTTAAACTCACCATGTGACACAAGGTAAGTCTATGAAGCAGCGTGCACCTGCACAGACTCCGTGAGACATCAGAGGAGGACAGAGGAGTTGGCGCTGGATCGGAGCCCCGCACCAGCGCTGGATCGGAGACCCGCACCAGCGCTGGATCGGAGACCCGCACCAGCGCTGGATCGGAGACCCGCACCAGCGCTGGATCGGAGACCCGCACCAGCGCAGGAGGGACAGCTGAAAAGGGCAGTAAAGAAGCAGAAAAAAAAACAGAATTCAAGTCATATGCCTGTGTGCCTAGCCCCTATAAGAAATAACACTGTAGGTTCTTATTATCCAGGGAGTAGCCGATTGATCTTGGGAATGAGCAAGGAATAATTTTTCTGTTGCAGCTAATTGAAACATGGTTCATATTAGTTTTTAGCCTTCCTCTAGATCAGTGGTGGGGAACCTCCGGCCCTCTAGCTGTGTGAAACTACAAATCCCATGATGCATATGTCTCTGGGATTCATGCCTGTGGCTGTGAGAATCTTGCAATACCTCATGGGATTTGTAGATTTACCACAGCTAGATCAACTGTGAGTTTAAGGTTCTGTGGATGCAGGTTTTAAATTTTATTTATTTACTTCTTAGGTGAACTTTGCGGGTATTTTCTTTCCCTCCAACCTGCTCAACTATGCAAGTATAATGAATTTCTAAAAGCGCAATCGCTATTTTTTTGGGGATGTTCATGCACAATATTGTACAGTCAGTCACTGATTTTTAGGCATTATGTTATTATTTAGCAATCACAAAGTAACTCTTTAGCCACTGATCTTTGGAAGCCACATGGTTTTTGTTTTCACTATCATAATAGCCAATAGTTGCTTAGTTAACTTTGATCTTTACTTGAGCATGGGTTTAGGTAGCGTTGTAGTCCAGTGTTCTAGTACAGATGGTGCAAACCTTTAGTTACCCATGCATGTAAGAAATACCATGATGTTGGCAAAATCATGTAACCCGTTAAATGCATGGGGTCTACAATATTACCAAAGATAACCTCAAAACAATGGCAGTGCATAAAATAATGAAGCTTGCAGGTTGTATATTTGTAGTCCAATCTGCCATTGGTTGACCAAACTATTTTTCAATTACTCCGGTTTTCTCATTGGCCTTTCTCTCACTGATTGACTTCTGTATGAGTGGGTATTGGTGCAAGAATACTACTTATAACTTTTGATATGCATGCAGTAATTAAACCGATGATCTCATACTGTTTGACAGGATAAAGTGTAATGGTATTCACCATGTCATAAACCAGAGCAATCATACTTTCTCTGACCTGACTGCTAAAATTCATTATTGCTTCTTCCACATTATCTTTGCATTGTTGAATAAGCTATATTCCACTTTCAGACATGTTTGAAATATTCTTTTCTTATTGAGATATGTATCAAACTGAATATTTTAGCCTAAATTATAAGGATTAATACATTTTTTTTTCAGGATTTCCGAAATCCCTGTGAAGGAAAGAGTACGTATTTCTCAAAACTGGAAATATGGACGTTGCCAGCGCCATACGATACTTAAATGGAAACGAAAGCAAGTGTTTTTTACTTTATTTTTTTTTTTAACATTGGGGGCCTTATTCAAAAAAACCTTCTTATGTGTTGCAACCCACAGCAACCAGTCATTTTAAGCATGTATATCTTTATTGAATTTCGTAGAATACATATCAACTGGTGGTAGACGAATTATATACAATGGTATACAGTCATGCAGCCAGCCGGCTACATTTCGTAGGCAACTTATGCATTTTCGTCATTAAAACAAATATCGTGATTTTATATCCTCGACAGCCTTTTACTAGAAATAACAATAATGTCATGAAAGTAATATGAGGTAAGAAGTAAGAACACCCCCAGATTGTTTTCAGTATATGTTAGGATGATGTCTAGGGGTACACGTAAGGATGTAATAGAGGAGATGAAAAGGAGAGGGAAGGGGGAAAAGAGTAAGTTATAGATACACTAAATCATGGGTACGATTGAAACGTGTATGGTTGAAGCATGTATGATTGAAATGCAATGCAATGAGTATCTGCTAGCAGATGGGAGTTCACCTGGGTGTGGGCGTGAAAGGAAGGAAGGGCAATGAAGTTCGATGAGATGGAACATATACACCTATGTAGCCGTAAACACCTTCATATGTTATTAGAGAGACATAACTATGCGTATTTAAACATACAAGTCATAAAACATCAAATTCGCCTAAGGACAGATTTAGCCAGGAGATACCAAGAGGAGTATTGAAATAGGGACATCACATCTTGCAATCTTGATGTTTAGCCATTTTGTGCAACAAGAACTTAGTCCAGGTCTTAAAGAATTTATCTGTAAAATGTAGGTTGGGTTTAGTGTCAAGTTTATGGATGAGCTTGAGGTGGTGTAGAGTATTCCGAACATCTGCTAAAGTGGGTGGAGTAGTAAGAAGCTAAGCTCTAAGGATGGTTTCTGATTGGCTGTTGTCGCTTAGTAATTGCAATAAAAGATAAAAAATAATTATTGAGTTTGATTCTGTTGTGCATGTTTGGAAAATTACCAATATTATAAGTGATGTTCATCTTTTATATTTGTTATGTTGTATAAAAGAATCAGAATCAAGGGCCAACTCTAGCAAAAACCTTTCATTTTGTTTTTGATAGAGTGGAGAAGGGTAAGAGGCTCTTGCAGGTTTTTATTACTGGTTTTGTTTCTGGAGGGCCAACTTACTCCCTTTTCCTGTCAAGATAAGGAGTCATCCCAAAAGCAACACAGACAAAAACACATTTCTTTCTCATTCATTAAGGGATACAGGATTTAGTTATTCAGTGACAACTGGGTTATACTGCTGCCTTTAGAAGGAACTGGACACTGGCAAACAAAAAGGTAATTGTCCAGCCTGGTACAACCCCACTCCCATCATGCTTTAGTTTTTTCCTAGTGTCCTAGGAGGGTGGACATTTTTTTTGTCTATTGAACAAATTATCTAACTATTTTTACTTGTCATTTTCTCTTTTTTTTTTTCTTCAATCAAGGCTTCATCTACATGCTGCTGAGCTGGGCTCTGTTAATTTTGACAGCAAATTTCGATTTAGTTTTAGTCTTTTGACTAGAATACCATTTCGTTTTCATCATATTTTAGTCATAGGAATTGTTTTAATTTTAGCCTAGTTTTAGTCGACTAAATATCATAAGATTTTAGTCGATTAAAGCTACAGTAGACTTAGTCTACTGAAATCTAGTGAGTTTATTTAAAGAGCAATTTAAGAATTTCTCTAGAATTTCCAATCTCATTATACATTATCATTATATTATTGCATTGCACTTGGTGATGTAAGGCTTGGATGCAGCTGCTCGGCCATGGAAACCCATTCCATGAAGCTCTCTACGCACTGTTGTTGTGCCAATCTGAAGGCCACATGAAGTTTGGAGGTTTGTAGCTATTGACTCTGCAGACAGTTGGCGACTTCTGTGCACTGTGCGCTTCAGCATGCACTGACCCTGCACTGTCATTTTACGTGGCCTACCACTTTGTGGCTGAGTTGCTGTTGTTCCCAGTTGCTTCCACTTTGTTATAATACGACTGGTGACCGTGGAATATTTAGTAGCAAGGCAATTTCACGGATGGACTTATTACACAGGTGGCAACCTATCGCGGTACCACGCTTGAATTCACTGAGCTCCTGAGAGCGACCCATTCGTTCACAAATGTTTCTAGAAGCAGTCTGCATGCCTAGGTGCTTGATTTTATACACCTGTGGCCATGGAGGTGATTGGAACACCTGAATCCAATGATTTGGAGGAGTGTCCCAATACTTTTGGCAATATAGTGTATATGTATAGGGTGGTGACAGGGTCACTTTAAAGGGCTTTACTGCTTTAATATAGAAATTAATTCAAGGTAACATCTGTCCATGTAACACCCATCTGCATGGCAAATAGAAATATGACATAGCCTATATGTAACTGTGAGAATTATTACCAGATTTTTTGTAAGGTATGTTAGAAGTGATAAAGTGAGACAGTTATGGCTTAGCTATTAATTTTCTCTCAGCAAATATTTGCTCACTCCTTTGATATACAGCTAAATTATACCATTTATATGATCCGACCTCCACTGAAAATAACAGAGGCTTTTGTACTTTACCCCTTTAAAGTACTTACAGGTGCTGGGGAGGTAGTGCCTTCATTAGGATGTGTAATATCATCTGGGAAATAAAGAAAACACTAAAGTATAAGGCGGCACTTATTACAAGCTATTCTTTCATTTATTAGTCTTAAGATATATGAGGCAGTCTTAAGATATATGATCCAATTAAGAGCACTGAAAAGAGGGTTCAGAGAGCAGGCCTCTTTGTAGCTGCCATTCTACTGCACACTCGCTAAGATAAATAGATCAGAGCAGGATCTCCTGTCCCATAAAACATCTTCTGCTACTGCCACTGATGCTTCATAATCATCTGTTTGTGATGACAGAGTTTGCTGGGAAATGACTCTACTGTCATTGAGAATCATTACGCCTTGCTTTGACTGTATGAATACTTGCAGGATGAGCAATACCTTACTTCTGCCATGCTGGGGACATAACAATAACTTTCCTGCTCTAAAGCAGAAATGTTTTATTGAATCATCTTTAAGAAAAGAAACTTCTATGTGGAATTGTTATGAACACCTAAAATGATGACACGTAATTCCAAACAAGAGTTTAAAGGAGAACTATGAGGTGAGTGCTTTCCACTCATCCTCATAGTTAGAGCTGACCTGTGACAAAGAAGCTGTCACAGGTCGGCTCTATTGATCGGGAAGTGAGCAAACACATACCGTCGCTCGCTCACTTTCTGATCATCTCCCTGCAGAGAGCGGTGACTAACAGTCACCGCTCTCCGCAGGGATTCCCCCCTCCCCTCTCCGATCCTACAGCGCTGAGTGGAGGAACGGACGGGGAGGGGGCTGGCACAGCTTGTTCTGCCTCTAGATGGGCAGAGCCAGCTGTCACTCACGCAGCTGGGTGGATCTCGACACTATTGTCGGGATTCTTTCCGGCTGCGGAGCTCTCAGTATATCGCGGGCAATAGCCTGCGATATACTGAGCTTTGGTTCACGAGAGGAGGTTAGTATATGTCCTCCCGTGACCCTAAAGAGAACTATGGGGAAAAACACTTACCCCGTAGTTCTTTTTTAAATAAGATGAAGTAAAACAACTGATACTCATTGCTTATTTGTAGCCCTGTTTTGGGCATTTGTATCTAAAGCTTGAGGTCCCTGTGAAATGAGACGATTGTTGCACAAACCAAATGATTTTGACTACATCCGGCAATAGTTGCTCCAATATATGGTCAAAAGTTTTGTAGAGCCCATCCTTCACATTTACTGTATGACCAAAAATATGTGCGTACCCCCTCCAAATGATTACATTCAGTTGTTTCCATTGAAGGGTTGGGTTAATGCTACAGCATACAAAGGCATTTTAGACAATTGTTTCAACCTTCTAATTCCAACCTTGTGACAATAGTTTGAGGAAGGTTCTGCTTGGTTCTTGCATGACTGTTCCCCTGCAAAAAGCCAGTCCTGAGATGGCTATGGAGCAATCCTTTTCGCCTGTACCCCTGAAATATATTCATTGGCTCCCAATACATCAGCTTCATGCTCAACTCGCTCATTCCCTTGTCGCCCAACCCCAAAGGCGGAGAGGGGAGACACCTTAATTTGGCTTTCAAGGTTGCTACCGGTATTAGATCACCCTGACTTTATTCCTGGTAGAGGTGATAGATATTTTTAGAAACTTTGCGAGGCAGGGAAGTGCAGGCTAAACGCTTTTATGGTGGGTGATCGTGTTCTTTCTGGAGAAGAAATTAGCACCCTGATTGACCCCTCCTTTTTGAATCTTTGAAGGTCCCAGCAAATAAGCCATTTCATTTCTAGCCTTGGTCTGTTTTGAGTCCCTAAGCGGTGGGCAGTCTCTGAACCATAGCTCTGCTCTATTTGTTCTTTCTGCTGGGGGTTTTTTTTCTCCCTTATTGTTTCTTACCTTTCCTTAATTTTGTTCTTATTTAGAGAAGTTAAAATCCACATGATTAGCAGAAACTGCTGAAATTACACTGTTGACTTACCGGCTCAAGCCCGGTTTTCCTTTGTAATATTTTACGAGTATGAAACTTAAATGCAGGTTTTCTCATTTTCTCATGATAAAGTTTCTACATTTTGTTATGGAAATGTTTTTTTAATTCTTCTGTTACTTGTGTCCATAAATAAAGAATAAAAAAAAAGCCAGGCCTGGCATCAACCAAACTAAATTCCTTTGGGATAACTTGAACACCTATTACAAGCTAGGTCTTGCTCTGTTGACTGAATGGTCACAGATTACTACAGACTTTTTTCAAAATCTTATGAAAAGCCTTCCCAGAAGAGTGGAGGCTGTTATAGCTGCAAAGAGGAAGGGGGTGCAACTCCATATTAATGCCAATGGTTTGAGAACAGGATGTTCAACAGGCTCATATAAGTGTAATGGTCCACAATATTTTGTCCATATAGTGTATGTATGAATTGGCAGACAGCTGATTATATGGGTAACTTTTAGTTGGTTGAGGTTGGGTCATTTTATTTGGTTATTCACTATTGTTTTCCCAAAATATGACCGGTACATTTTCTGTGAATAGCATAAAGTGGAATGATATAAACACTAAAGTGACACTAAACTCAGGAGTTAAATCCTAAAAATGTATTCAAGTAATTTAACTAATAAAGACTACAAATAAGGCTGGACCTTATTTGTGTATCACTTGGCTGTAGATCCTCAAATTATCTCTGAATTGGTGCTGACACTGTCCTTCCTTATGGTCCCCATTCCCATGGTCCCTGTGTGTGGTGTAATGTAGCGGTGGCTACAGTACAACGCACACATGGGAAGAACAGTGTCGGCACAAATTCAGAGATGATTTGAGCATCTACAGCCGAGTGATACACAAATAAGGTACAATTCTGTTAATAGTTAGGGTACATTAATGTGCTAGGGTACCACTGACATGGAGAGATGCTCTGAATTATGCACAGCTCCCCTTTTGGCGGTCCTATAGTGTTGTAGTTTAACCACATTTAGCATATTCATGTGCTTTCCTCGTCCATCCCTTATGTCACAGTGGGTGCATCAATTGGTCTAACTGCAATATACATCTGGGAAATTGTGAGAAATGCATTTCCTGCCAGTGGGAGATGAGTATGACTGTTCACACACATGTACCTCACTTTTAAGAAGCTGCCATAGATTTATGTTTCTGAAGATGCTCATAGATGGGATAGTATGACATAAAAACAGCTAGAGTAAAAGTAAAATAATCAATCGCCAACCAGGTAAGAAATGCCTCAGAATAGACAATGCAAGCTTCCACTTAGATCTTTTTGAAGGTGCATGCACCAAGGCTGCCATCCCTATCCTTGCTTTATGATTTTGTGAATCACTGACATGGAACAATCATGTAAATATCATGTGTCTAACATCTCATATGCACATACTTCCCAGGTTGGTAACTCACCAAATTGTGTAGAAAGAAGAAGGATGAATAGCCTAGTGGTATGCACCTTAAAAAATTCAACTCTATTCTTCTAGACAGGTTCATATTTTAAGCTATACCACTGTAAACCAATCGTCTGTTATACAAATAAAAAATAACTGTTATAAAGTAATGGAGACTAGCATAATTCTAACCTTCCTTTTGATAGATGATCTGTGTATTCATTATGGACCTGCTCATGTCAGGATGGAATCTTCCTGTGCTTAAAGCATATCTAAACCCAAAACCAAAAATCTCTTTAACCGTCCCTAGATGTGGTAGCTGCATTTTGTTTTTCCAGACTATTTTTTGTGTGATTTTTATCTGGTGATCCAGCAACTAACACACCCTTCCTTTCCCTTCTTCTACACCTATTTCTTCATTAACTATGGAGGGAGCCATGGTTGTCACACAGCTGGACTTCATACATGTCTGTCTTTGTCCATCTCTATTACATGAAAGATGTTTTTGCTTTTCAGTTCATAGGAAGTAAGAAGGACACTGCATTTCTGGCAAGATCAACAGGTCGTTTTGTATTTGCTGAAAATGTTTTTAGCCAGAAAAATGAAAACAAATGCAGCCACCGCATCTAAGAACTGTTAAACTGCAACATACTCCCCGGACGTGAACCCAGAGATAACACCACCAGAGTGTTGAACTTAATTCACCATGCCCGCTCCACTCCGTCGCCCCTGATGCTCTTGTCCACTGACGCAGAAAAGGCGTTTGACAGAGTGGAGTGGCGCTTCCTCCAGACTACCCTCCGCCACATTGGTTTGGGTCCTGGCATGATGCGATGGATCTCTACACTTTACTCTGCCCCGTCGGCGGCAGTCCGGGTGAATGGAGCCCGCTCGGACTTTTTCTCCATCTCCAATGGTACAAGGCAGGGATGCCCCCTCTCTCCGCTCATCTTCATCCTCACCTTGGAGCCCTTCTTATGTCGGATCCGTGCTCTCCCCAACTTCCGGGGTCTGGTGAAACGCTCGGGTGAACATAGAGTTGCCGCCTTCGCAGACGACTTGATCTTTTTTATCTCTGACCCTTGCTCATCCCTCCCGACTCTTTTGCGGGAGTTGGACCGTTATGCCTCCTTCTCAAATTTTAAGATAAATTTCTCTAAATCATCGGCCCTAAACATTTCCCTTCCTCGAGTGGACTTAGAGCTCTTGCAGTCATCCTTTCCGTTTACTTGGGCGACAGATGCCCTACCCTACCTAGGCACCAATATCGCGGCGGACCCAACAAGGCTGTACGAGCTCAATTTTGCACCCCTACTTCAGAAGACCAAGCAAGACCTGTTGTCTTGGCACCTCCTATTGCTCTCTTGGTTTGGCCGCTGTAACGCCGTCAAAATGACGACTCTACCAAGAATCCTCTACCTGTTTCAGGCCCTCCCAATCCGCATCCCACCGCTTTTCTTTCGTCGAATGCGCCAGATGCTCACGGCTTTTCTATGGTCCCACGCGCCCCCCAGAATCCGCTATAGCACGGTAACCCTTCCCAAAAACAGAGGTGGAATTGGCCTTCCGGATTTGGCCAAATACCATAAGGCGACCCATCTTGCCCGAGTATGGGATTGGTGCTGCCACCGGAAAACCAAGCAGTGGGTAAGCATGGAGGAGGAAGACACCAATTCGGCCTTGGCTGGACTTCCCTGGCTATCTTCACCCATGCCGTCCTCTACTCGCTTGCACCCCACTATCGCACCCACACTCTTGATAGCCAGAGCAATATTTCGTTCCACCGACATATCTCCTTTCCCCTCGCCGCTGATCCCAGTGCTGGGCGACCCAGACTTTCCTCCTGGTGCTGAGAACCCTCGCCTGCGTCGCCTTCGGGAGGCCAATAAGTTTAGGCTGTGCGACCTACATCTTGCCGGCCGGTGGCTATCAGTGGGAGAACTTAGAGACTTGACAGACCCCCCTCTTGATCTATGGGGTGCTACTCAACTGCGACACTTCCTACTCTCTATACCCCGACACCAGCAGATAACCAGGTTGATGACCCCCTTCGAACGGGTTTGTAAAGATGAGATGCCCACCCGCCATGCCATATCCCTTCTGTACTCCTCACTGATCTCCCCTCCCCCAGACTCATACCCGGAATTTGTGGCCAAATGGGAGAGAGACTTGAACATCACCTTCACATCGGCCCAAAAAGACCGCATACTGCATTTGGCCCACCACACTTCTATGGCTTCCAAGACACAAGAACTGGGATACAAAATAGTCTCCCGGTGGTACAGAGTTCCCACAATCCTTCATGCCATATATCCCCAGGTCCCATCCACATGCTGGAGATGCCAGAGTGCTCCGGGCACGATGCTACACATATTTTGGTCCTGCCCTCAGCTGACCTCGTTCTGGGGGGGGGTGATTGCCACCATGAAGGACCTGGTAATGGTGGACTTGGCGGACAACCCTGCTGCCTGCTTGCTACATCTGACCCATATGTCCACTGGGAAGTACAAGCGGTCCTTGTCTCGACATCTCCTGAATGCGGCCCGCTCCTGTATACCTCTGTTGTGGAAGCAGTCTTGCTGCCCAACCCTCAAGATGTGGTTCTCCAAGATTGATGAGATGTATCTCATGGAAGACCTGACTTCTTCGATACGGAACACTGAGGAACTCTTCAGATCCACCTGGAGGCCCTGGACCGCATTTCAGGGTTCAGATGCCTACCAACAAGTTATGACCTTAGTACCCCCCAGAACCCAAATGGGGACGCCGACCCCACACGTTTGACGCGCTATTCTGCTCCACCCGGCCTATCTGAACTCCCACCCCTGCTGCTCTTCTTCTAATCTACTTCTATTCCCATGCTCCCTCCTTTACCATCCCCCCTCCCCCCTCCTGTTCCTTTAGATACTGAGCACGGCAGGCCTCTTGTTCACATGAAACCACATATGCGATACAACTGACACATACAAGAGATGGAGTGCTCTAGCCTTGAGTCTTGCTCTCTTGCTATACACCATACCAAGCTCACGTTACACATGGCGCATGCTTTTAAATGTCATATAGATTGCAGTAGATACACCAGAGGTGCCTATGGTAGATATGTGTTGGACGTACTATTGGAACTGAGCAGCTCTGCTATGTGATGTCATGATAACCTCACTGTGACCGACGTTCACCCTATACCTCTCAAGTCTGCAGATAATGTAATCGCGCTCCTGGGGCTATGCCTCTATATACCCTTGTACCTTGTACCCTGTTTTTCTTTCTGCAATAAAGCTGATTTTTGATTTTTTTTAAAAACTGCAACATACTAATTTTTTTTTAGGTTTAGGTCTGCTTTAAGTTTTTTGAGCACTAAAAATCCCAAGTTGCCCATCCCTGGCTGGTTGGCAGGACAGTAGTTGCATTTCGTGTCTGAATTATATTTCTGTGTTTGTTAAACATGAGCCATTTGCCATTCTCCATACATTTGTGTACTCAATCTGCTTTATTTTTCTATCTTTCTTAATCATTTGTTCTGTTGTACCTGGAAGCATAAATTTAGTATCTTGAAAGTTTAAAGAAGCAATAAACTGCATCTTAAGTAGGAGGATTTACTGATTGGTAATTTTTTATTAATTTAAAAAAATTGAGCAATACACAAATCAGAGAATTTGTTTCTTGAATTCCTGTTCAAATCCGATACACACATTATAAATTAAACATATAATCAGTCAATACATTTCACATCACAGTTCACCTCTTAATAAAAGACCTACACTCATCTCTCCTTCCACCCATAATCTACATACTCCTCTCCTAACAAATACAAGAAAAATTAAAATATTATTTCTATTGTATCTACCGTAGTAATATTTTCCTTCTTCCTGCCCTAAAACCTTCCTCTTCCTCTCCTCATCTGGCCCTGGATAGTTTCTATTTCTATCTGTCTACATCCTCTAAGAATATATCCAGGTCTGATGGTATATAGTTTTAAATCCAAGGTTGCCTAACCTTCTTAAATATGAAGATTGTATCTTCTAATATCGCTGTTGTTTTCTCGATTATTAATTACCAAGGTATTCTTTTCTTAACCTGTTGAATCACTGGGATATTCGACTTCCATGCCCTTGCCAATGTTTGTTTAGCTGCTGTAAAAATATAGGTTACCAATCTAAATTGATCTCTTGTGCATCCTTCTAGCCTTAAATTTAACAAGGGTTCCCATGGATCTATCCTTAACCCCCTTCCCAATACTCTATCAATTAATTGATAGACTTCTGACCCAAAACTATACATTTTAGGGCAATTCCACCATATGTGGGCCAACAAGCCTTGTTCCCCACATCCCCAAAAACAAAGCGAAGAAGAATTCTTTGAGAATTTAGCCAGATTAGTAGGGACCATATACCACCTGAGCAAAAGCTTATAGTTAGCCTTTACCGTCGAAGAGTTTTTTGAACAGTGGGCTACTGTACCCTAAATCTGGTGCCATTCTCTCTCCTGCAGCTGACTTTTTATAGCTCTCTCTCCAGGCTATCACATACTTCTAGCAAGATTAACAGGTCTTTTTTTACTTGCTGAACATTTTTTTAGCTTGAAAAATTAAAACAAATGCAGCCACCACATCTAAGGACTGTTAAGCTGCAACATACTTATTTTTTTTTTAGGTTTAGGTCTGCTTTAAGTTTATTGAGGGCTAAAAGTCCCAAGATTCCCATCCCTAGCTGGCTGGCAGGATAGTTATTACATTTCATGTGAGCCAGAATGTTTGGTGTCTGAATTATATTTCTGTGTTTGTTAAACATGAGTCAGTTGCCGTTCTCCATAAATTTGTGTACTCAATCTGCTTTATTTTGCTATCTTTCTTAATCGCCTTTTCTGTTGTACCTGGAAGCATAAATTAGTATCTTGGACGTTTAGAGAAGCAATAAACTGCATCTTAAGTAAGAGGATTAAACCATCTCTGTGGTTTGTGGTATTTTTTCACCTGTGTTCAGTTACCCCACTCATTGTCCTGCGCGATAGAAATAGGATTTGTGGTTTCACAAATCTTGGGATGTAAGACTCATTTCAAGCCAGCAGTCAGCCTGGTTGAAATCTGAGGTGCTGACATACAAAGCAACAGTTCTAGTCTGTTTGCACACATTTGTTTCATCCATTTGTTTAAGCTTTAAGGGCCTAGTGACACAGTATGTGCATTGGTACGTTGCAGTGCTATTTTTTATAAATGGCGCTCCAACTCATCACAATGCACCTGCACTGCAACACACCGCAGTGCACTACATCTGCACTGTGTTGAGTTGCAGAAAATGCAGCAAGCCCTATTTAAAAAACAAAAAAAACAAAAAACTTGTTGGTGGTCAGTGGGTTTATCCAAAGAAAACGGGCTAGCTCTGTGAGCCAAGGCGAGTTCACTTAGATGAGCTTCTGGGTTGTGTGGTTACCTCTATAAGCTTCTGGGTTGTGTGGTTATCTCTGAGCTTCTGGGTTGTGTGACTACCTCTATAAGCGTTTGGGTTGTGTGATTGCCTCTGTGAGCTTCTGGGTTGTATGGTTATCTCTATGGACTTCTGGTCTGCGTGGTTGCTTCTTAGAGCTTATGGGTTGTGTGGTTGCCTCTGTGACATTGCTTTTATTATTTAGATGTGTTGGAGAACTGCTAAAAAAGCTTGTCATTTTTACATAGAATCCAGGAAAGTTGGTTTAGTATTTGTTGGGAGTCTACAATTTCTGGTACCAATTAGGATTTCACAGTCATAATAAACAAATGCAGACAAACACACCTCTAAATTCCGATGTGACTTTAAAAAATATTTTAACAGTAAAGAGAGGGCATTTGTCACTTCAGATATCTTATGTAAAACAAATTCTTTGTCTTACATGTGGTTTTTTTCATTTGCTGGTTGGTTATATTTTTTCCCATACAGTTGCTGCTTCATTGTATCAAAATAGGTTGTTGGAATAGAAATAAAAAATTCATGAAGTATTTAAAATTCTGAGGCTAAGACTTTAAGTTTGCATATTCTCCCTGTGGTTGAGTGGGTTTCCTCCAGGTACTGCAGTTTCCTCCCACACCCCAAACACATGCTGGTAGGTTAATTGTCTCCTTTCTAATATTGGCCTCGTACATGTTTGTGCAATAGAGACCTTAGATTGTAAGCTCCTTGAGGGCAGGGACTGATGTGACTGTGCTCTATGTAAAACTCTGTGTAAATTGTCGTCACTATATAAATACCTGTAATAAATAAATAATTAGAGCTTGGCAGTACAGAAATATGAGTAATGTCATTGCTGGCTGTGCTTTGGGGCCATCGTGGCTTTGCAAACTAGTGGGGGTCACTGACCTGGAACTAGTATGCAGGATGAAGGCCCAGACATTTCCAGCTTCACTGTCCACATACTTGTTACTGTTCAATTAAGTCAGGATTAAAGCCTCAGAAAAAAATCAGTG
Organism: Nanorana parkeri; assembly: GCF_000935625.1. Classification (NCBI taxonomy): domain Eukaryota; kingdom Metazoa; phylum Chordata; class Amphibia; order Anura; family Dicroglossidae; genus Nanorana; species Nanorana parkeri. Next base: position 331,703 of record NW_017307075.1, on the reverse strand, counting down.
ATTGAAACACCCGTATTTCTATTTTTACAAGTTTTTCCTTTTTAACACCTTCTACCTTCACATATCACCCATCGAAACCAAAAGATTTCAGAATTGTAGAGTGGCCAGAAAGGCATAGCAGAGTGGATTGTCATGAAAAGTAAATAAAAGGATTATTATAATTGAGGGAATATAGAGCATACAGCAAATAAATTACAGAATTAGTCAAAAAATGATATAAATGTGGCATTTAAAGTGTAAGTATAGTGCATTTTCAGTGATCACATATTTTGATTGATTATAGCAGTGTTTATCTCAAAGCATAACTCCAGGCACATATAAAAAACAAACATGAATGTATCTCTTTGATTCAAGGAGAACTATGAGTTGACGGGGGAAGGGGCGGGTACAGCTGGCTCTGTCTCTAGATACAGCTGGCTCTGTCTCTGTCATTAACGCAGCTGGGTGGATCTCGACAGCATTGTCGGGATCCGTCCCAGCTGCGGCGGTCTCGGTATACCGTGAGCTGTAGCTCGTGATATGCTGAGTTTTGGGTCACGGGAGGAGGCTAGTATATGTCGCCCCGTGACCCTTAAGAGAACTATGGGGAAAAACACTTACCCCATAGCTCTCTTTTAAATCATCATAAAACTTTTTTTTTTAAATGTAAGCAGTGTGAATACCTGAACGTGACCACTCTACAGCTGAGCTTAGACTGAGAAAGGTAGAAGGAGCAAAAGGCAGTTGTGCTGCACTGCTCATATGCTAACAAATTACACGCTGAAGAGAGCAGTGACCGAGCGATGAGCTCATCAATGCAGCCTTATTCATAACCCCAGCTGCTGAGATAAGAGATCGGTCATACAGGTTGTGCATTTCTCTCAAGAAATCATCTGAATCTCAGATTACAATGTTAGAAAGAGTAGTGTAACACAACCATTGTGTAGCTATGTAAAGGGGGAAGAAGAGCCATGGTGGGTAATGAACAAATTTGACTTTCCCAATTACATATTGTAATATGACATATAGAATAATGACAAACATAGAAATAAGGTTTTATTTTGTCTTCATAAGTCATTGATAAGATTATTTGTTTGAAGTGAATGTATTTTAAACATTTCTAAAAATGAATTGAAAAGACTACATTTTCTTTAAAGGAGTCACACAGGATTTCACATGGGAGTGAAGCCGCATGGCGTGGCATTTTGCTTTGTTGTAATAATGGCGAATAGGATCAAGTCTTCTAGACTCCACAGATAGAAGGGGAATGACTGTGCAAGTGGAAAAAATTATTGTTGAAATCTATTAAGATCATTTTATGAAAAATAAAAGCCCACAATTGTGAACAGCTTTGTATAAAGAAATATACCATTAATTGTTAGACATGCCAATTAAATCATCCACAGGATAACAAGTAAAATGCAATTTGCTTGCCCTATCAAGCCGTTCCAAGTATACTTTACATTCCTCCTGTACAGAAGTGACCACACCCTTCCTATTCTAATTAGATCAAAAAACAGCTTTATCCAAAATCTCCCAAGCCTCAATGATGTAATGCATGCTTGTCTTGGAACCAATATTTTCCTGTTGTCTTTCTTTTATGACTTTAACATTGTTTTGCTTTTACTCATTCTTCTTGGCATTTAATTAAAGCTCCTTTTTTTTTTTTTTTCTTCCAGCTTAATGCCCTGGTTGCAAGTAGATGGCGACTTGTTATATCTTACTCAGGCTGAAGAAATCAGAGCTTACCAGCTGCGTCACGATGGCAGTGGACTTCACAGACGACCCTACGCTGTGTTTCTGGGTCATCAGGATGATGTGTGTCGCTTTGTAGTCACCAATTCTCACATAATCAGTGGAGGAGGGTAGGTTGATTCTAGTACGTGAGACATAAAGGGATGCACAGAAATATTTTCCCCTCTGTGAGTTTCTCAGTTTGTAGACCCAGTAAAGGGTATAACATAAATTATATTGCACAGCCTAGTTTGGATACATCTAGGGGTACACTATGCACAAAGTTGCCATTAGCCTGTGTGTCTCCTCATAATTCACCAAGCTTTATTATGCATGTTCCAGTTTTCTTCCATAAAAGAAAACCGCCTCACCCCCAGCTTAATACAGATCACATTTGCGTAATCCATAATTGTCGTTCAGGTAGCTGGCACAAGGAAACCTAAGGCAAGATAGACTGAAATATAAACATAGCCAAGCCATGTTTTTGGATGCCTGTGTCAGTGCGCAAAATAACCATTAAAAAAAAAGACATTGCCCCATTATAATAAAATGTTAATGGTAAGATTATACCTTGACAATATGAGGCACAGATGTGTTGAATTTGGCCACAGGGTGATTTTCAGAACTTGCACACACATAGCCTGCCATACCTCATCATGTATCACTTCCGTCCCTTTTAGATTGTAAGCCCTCACGGGCAGCACACTCCTTACCATCTTGTCTTGAATTGTATTGTAATTGTAATTTCTTACTTATATTGTAAAGTGCTGCCCAAACTGTTGGCGTTCTATAAATTCTGATACCACTTTTTTAAGGCCGAGTACGAGTACCGATACTTTTTTTCAAGTACTCGCCGATACCAATTACCGATACTTTTTCTTAAAGGGACAGGTCACATTTTTTCTAAAGCAATACAAAATCATGATTTTAGGTCAGTTTCTTAATATTATGAAGAACATGAACACTCTGTAGTGTGGCACAGCTATATCCAATTCTGCATACCTGGCTTTATATTATAAGAACTTTATAATATAAAGCCAGGTATGCAGAATTGGATACAGCCTAGTCATCC
>NW_017307075.1:256813-328897 GCF_000935625.1 Nanorana parkeri | reverse complement strand
TGACTGGTGAGGAAGCCTGTCAATCATTCAATTGGCCAATCAGCGGGAGAAGAGGTCAGAATGGAGCAGATGACAGAGGAGGTCGCGGCCATCTTGCTTCATTGAAGACGCGATGGAGGTCCTGTGTGCGGCGGATTCGGGTCCCTGAAGATGGCGGACGCGGCACAGGTACTCGTTTTATGTATCAGAGTATGAGTACTCATGCAAATACTTGGTATCGCCGCCGATACCAATGCTTGTATCGGTATCGGTGCATCCCTAATAATAATAATACTCACAGAAGTGATTCTGTATCATGTGGCATAATATCTGATACACATAATGCTAGTAATAATTAGGCCTAGATAGCAGAGGCCCTGATCCTATTTGTATTGTACTAATATTTTCCCTAATACTGTACCAGTTCTTTTTATCTTTATATTTTTAATTTTAAATATACCTAAGAATACTGAAGATGTGAGGCTTGCTTTTGTAAAGTTTACCTCACTACAAATTTCTATGGGGCAATCATGCATTTAATGCTTCTGGGCGTTGTCTAGAAAGTTACAGTTCTGTATGGCTATGCTAGTTTTTATTTGCAGGCCATATAGCATCTGTTAAATATCTTTGATATTTGCATTATAGCTTGTAGACCTTGTTTAAAAAAACAGGATAAGAGGTGTTTAGTTTAGCAGGTTCCTTACATAGCTCTTACTGATAAAATTCTCCCATTAATAGCATCTAAGGTGCTATTGTTTGTCATTCCTCTGTCATGGCATTTTTAGAGGTTTTTTGATCTTTTCTGTGTAGTTCACATTCGTCATGGAAGGTTAGCACTTTTGCCCTGACACGTAGAAATAAGACAATGTAGTTCTTCAAAGGTACAGTGTATCCAAAGCCTAAACCTAGGCTGAGGTCATGGCTTTTTGAAGATCCACACTAAAATGTCAGGGTGAGCACAGGAGAGTTAGGAGATAATCCTCTTCATAAAGGAGATAAATGGTCTGACTCTTTGTAGGGCAAACTTTGTTGCCGTGCTTATGAGTTCAGTGATTGAGCTTGCCGAGGCAGGTAGGAAGTGAAGCATAGCCATAGCCACTTGTGCTGGTAATGTCCGATGCATAGGAAAAGGTTGAAACTGTGGACCCTAGTTGTTCCTTGTCCTCATAGTGGCAAAAAAACTATTTGGACTCAGATTCTTAATTGTTTTAGCTGAAAAAAGGTGTTCATAGGAATGTTTGATTGAATTATCTATTATATCTTCTTTTAACAGAATAATTTTATTGTTAGCTGTGATAATCCTTAATCCTTTTGCTTTAAATTTCTATTTCTTTGACATCACTTCTTAATGATGATTGAATAAACTTGGTGGGAGGTCAGTGAAGAGTGATATATACACACACAGACACACACAGACACACACACGTGAAAATCAAAGTACACCCTCTTTGAATTCTATGGTTTTAAGTATCAGGACATAATAAAGATCACCTGGTCCTTTTAACAGGTCTTAGAATTAGGTAAATACAACCTCAGATGAACAACACACACGACATATGTCATATTTTTTTGACATAAAGTCAAAATTGAGAACCCATGTGTGAAAAACTAAGTGCACCCTTACTGCTTCCACAGGCATTAAGAGGCTACGTAGCAGCCAGGTGCTGCTGTTCAAAGGCCCTTTATTAATTGTTCGTCATCAAGTGTGACCACCTCTATAAGGCCCCGTTCACATTGAGCGATTCGCAAATCGCGCGATTTTCGCGATATCGCGCAAATGCTTGCATCAAAAACCATTGAATCGCGGCAAAATCCGCTCCAAAAAGGGTCCTGCTGTAGCGACACATGACCCGCGACAGCAGGACCCTTTGCCCCATTGCAAAGCATTGAAGAGCGATATCGCGCGGTAAATAGCTGTGATATCGTGGGAATTACCGCGCGATAAATCGCTCAATGTGAACGGGGCCTAAAAGCTGAAGTTTTAGCAGTTTGCTGATCTGGAGCAATCCAGGTGTGTGGTACCACAATGCCAAGGACGAAAGACATCAGCAGTGATCTTAGAGAAGCATCTGTTGCTGCCCATTAATCTGGGACGGGTTATAAGGCCATTCCCAAACAATTTAAAGTCCATCATTCTACAATGAGGAAGATTACTCATTGTAAAACATTGAAGACTGTTGCCAATCTTCCCAGAGGTGGACGTCCCAGCAAATTCACCCCAAGGTCGGACCATTCAGTGCTCAGAGAAATTGCAAAAAATCCAAGAGTTACATCTCAGACTCTACAGGCCTCAGTTAGTATGTTAAATAGTTCATGACAGTAGAATTGGAAAAGACTGAGCAAGTATGGTTTGTTTGGAAGGGTTGCCAGGAGAAAGCCTCTTCTCTCCAAAAAGAACATAGCACGGCTTAGGTTTGCAGAGTTGCATGTGAATAAACCACAAGACTTCTGAAGCAATGTCCTTTGGACAGACAAGACCAAAGTGGAGATGTTTGGCCATAATGCACAGTGCCACATTTGGTGAAAACCAAACACAGCATATCGGCACAAACACCTCATACCCACTGTCAAGCACGGTGGTGCAGGGGCGATGATTTGGGCTTGTTTTGCAGCCACAGGACAATTCTAGATTCAAGTAGGAGGCCACCCTCCGATAGCCAAAGTTTGGCCAAAATTGTGTCATGCAACAGGAAAATTATCCCAATCACACCAGCAAATGTACGACAGAATGGCTGAAAAAGAAAATCAAGGGGTTGCAATGGTCCAGTCAAAGTCCAGACCTCAACACGATTTTGAATCATAAGGTTTACTTAGTTTTTCACACATAGCTTCTCCATTTTGGCTTTATGTTTGTAAAACAAATAATGACTCAGTGTAATATGTCATGTGTTGTTGTATACCTGAGGTTGTATTTACCTAATTTTAAGACCTGTTAAGGAACAACTGATTTGTATTATGTCCTGATACTTAAAGGAGAATTATGGGGTGAGTGAAAAACAGTCATCCCAATAATTTAAGCCAACCTGTGACACTGAAGCTGTTACAGGTCGGCTCTATTGATGGGGAAGTCAGCGATCACATATCGCCCATCGCTGACTTCCCGATCCTCTCCCTGCAGAGAGCGGTGACTGGCAGTCACCACTCCTCGCAGGGATTTCCCCCTCTCCTTTCCTCCAGTGCTACCTGGAGGAACGGACGAGGGAGGGGGCGGGCACAGCTGGCTCTGCCTCTAGATAGGCAGAACCCGTTGTCAAACAACCAGCAGGCTGGATCTCAACAGTATTGTTGGGATCCGTCCCAGCTGCGGCGGGGCTCTGCGCTCTCAGCATATAGCATTTTGTATCACCAGAGGACATTAGTATATGTCCTCCTGTGACCCTGAAGAGAACTATGACCATAGTTCTCTTTAAAACCATAGAATTTAAAGAGGGTGCACTTTCTTTTTCAAACGACTGTATATTTAGTCCCCGGGGGTAGCCAACACACTCGGTTAGTAAGGTAAATGAAGGCATAGAGGCACTCATGGGTCTCTTATTTCTTCTAAAACAGCTGATTAGTGAAGGGCCAGGTTAGGTTAAGTTACATTATATTGTTGTTCACAAAACAGTCCAGTGTCTGAGGTAGGCTTTGGAAACACTGCTGGTAAAGTTCAACTTGCCCTAAAATAGTTGAAGGGAGGGCTGTTTCAACTCTTTTGGGCCATGCTGAGATAGCCAGATGGAGGTAGTCTACTCTAACCCAAATGTTTTTTTAATGTTCACAGTGGCAATGGAACAAGAGTTTAAAACTTTTTCTAACCTCCAGTTTCATTGTATAGAACAGAAATAAAGAACTGTTGCCTTTTAGCTTTTCAGCCTGTAAATATTTTTAACACTGACCACACATATGTCTATCCCATCATGTAATAAGCTGACCATTTTACATTTCAATTCAATCTGGCAAGCATCGATAACTGGTGCAGTAAGGGGTGTGAGCCACTGCCAGGGGTTTACTGCTGTGTCCAAGTTCGGTAGATTTCCTCTCACTTCCTGTTCTGATGCCAGTTGTCACTGGGACAGAGAATGCATTCACCAACATTAACAGTTTTTTACAGTAAGTGAGGGAAAATCTCCCAATGAGGACAACAGCCCTGGTGACAGTTATCAAATTATCCTCACTTCGTGGTAGATTTGGAACTGTTTTGACACTCACAGTTTGCTTGTTTATTGTCTGTAATTCAGTGAGTGCTGATGCCAGACATAGGCAGGCAACTAGTATTATCTGAAGAAGGCCAACAGTGGCAGCTGCTGTTTTTTCTCTCATGACCGATGTACTTTAAAGTGCTGTTCTAAGGGCAGCCATAGCCGTAAGTGAGTGTTGAGATGGTCATGCACTGTGACCACGCTCAGCCATATGACTGTCAGCCCTCCGGTAGTAAAACGGTAGCATTTTATTTGCCTGATTGTTTATGGATATGCTATGTGGAGGCTAAGGTGGAAGTATGCCGGGATGCTGCAAGATTATCAGATTAAATAAGTAAGGCTGGAACATATTTTCTAACCTGATGGATTGAATATTCCTCCCTCCAAGGGTTCTCAGCTTTTAGGAACCTGACTGCCCATGGGCAGAAGGCAAACATGTCATGTATATGGGTAACATAAAGGAAACTTGTACTAAACAAAATGTATAGGCTGTCAACTTGGAAATGTAGAAAACATTTTTAAGTAACCATATCAAATTATTTTAAACAGGCTGATATTCTTATTGTGTAAAGAGTTCTTATTCATGAAGGCCAATTTTAAATATAGAAATCCATTGCTATCATCTTCTGAAAATGCTTATTTCCTGGCCATCTGTGGCTTCACTACATTTTGAGTCGCTTACCTAGATCATGTATGCAGCAATTGAAGTAGGGTGATCACATGATTTGCATGCTTTTTCTGAGTCAGTGATGCAAAAGTAGTGAAGCCATTGGCTCAGTATGGCAGAAAAGCAACCTGCATTTTTACAAGGAGAGGCCAGAAATGACAGCCTACTGATGCCCGGTTCCGTTAAAGTTCACTTGCACCTAAACGGACCATATGAGTGCAATTACACACGTAGAAGAGAAAAAAATAGGGCTTGGGTGTATCCCCCAAGCCTCCTCAAACACACCTCCCACACACTACTCGGCATATCATAGAGGAACAGGCCTGAAGTAGAACAATCTGTGTCTTTTTATGTCAGCAGTGGTTGGGGCGGGCCTAGACACAACATGGCTCCCACTGACTCCCAGTGATCTTAGACCAGGGCGGGCACAGACAATACATTATTCTGAATGTCTGGTTTAGTAGATCAAGCAGTTTGCATATTGGCAGCCCTCCCAGCTTTAGAAACTGAAACAAAATTAGTAGGTTATATTTAGAGATCTCAACAGCCCTGCCATTAGCAACTTTAGAAAGTAGATCAGAACAAAAAGAAAACTTCAAATAATGTATTATAAATAGTGGTTGGATTTACTTAATGTGCCATTTCATCTATGTACTGTTGTATTCAAATGTGTAGATATTTTGTTGTCAGAAAATGTTTAGGTTATTTTTAGGTCGGGCAGACCTAATGTTTTTTTTGTGAATAACCGAAAAAGTCAAGACAATTCTGCCTTTGATTCACTTAATAAATCTCTGACTCTGATCTTACTGCAGGGATGGAAAGATCGCCCTTCATAAAGTTCACAGTTCTGTCAGTATCCAGTTCAGTGCACATGAGCAGGATGTGAACTGCGTGGATTGTCATGGAGGAATTATTGTCAGCGGCTCCAGAGACAGGACTGCAAGGGTAAGTCCTCTTGAAGCTGTCACTCCATCATTCCATGTGACTGCAAAGTTCCACATTTCCAGTGCATGAGAGAGATGCTTCTACTGAAAAGCACATTACTCACACTTATGTTGAAAGTTGATTAGTTCAAAAGGTATGCATGATGGGGAGAGCTGCCGGACATGACCGCGGCTGCAATTCTCCTGGCTATTCTTTTTCCTTTCACAGAGGTCAGGCTACTGTGATCTGCATATTATTGGCAAGGAGTGAGCACTTATTGTGAGCAGCCAAAAGTGAACTGTAATAAAGTGAAACTTCACCTTTACTCCTTGGAAAATGTAAATGTTGATAGACAGTATAGCTTATTAAATACTGCTTTAGTGTATTGTCATACTGATTCGCTATGCATATTTTCCTTCATCAGGTGTTACACAGACAGGGCTAAACATAATAAAAATTTACATTTTGCTCCATGCATTGCTAGGAAGATGTGATGTGCATGACTGGTGGCTACGATATGATAGGTGTGGTTACAGTGGTTGTCATTTTACTGCACACTCCTAACAAAAAGATGGCTAAAAGGAAGCATCTCAAGTGAATTAGGAAAAACATAGAGAAGAAAATTAATTTCAGAAATAGAGAAGGAACAGCAAATGTGTAACAGTAAGAAAATATGAAATTGTAACCATGAAGGCTCTGGAGAGAAGGGATAAAAGCAACCAAAAAGCCCTCTGCTGAACCAGTGCATAGCATAGTAAAGCCTTCTTAGAACAGGAGGGATTCACATGTCTCATTCATTTACAAATCCCAAAAATAAGAGGATTATTTCTAATTTTTGGATATTGGGTGGAGCCAAGCAAATAATTTTTCTCCCAGAAGGCTAACTGCAACTTCAGAACCACTGGTGTACACTACAGGTATGACCTTATATTATTTTGTGAATAGATTGAATGTTACCTTTTAAAACACAGTGGGGCTACTTTATAAAAACTGGAGTACAGAACATAGCCTATAGGAACTAATCTGGTTCATTCTGCAATTTTTCTGTTGCAACTTAGAAGGTGACATCTAAGACTTGGTTGGTTGGGATGGCAAACACTTCCATTATTTTCTGCTATTCCACTTTAAATCAATAATTATAAGAATAAAAGCAGGAAGCTCTGGCACTACTGCAAAAAAGGCAGCATGTAAGCAGCAGATTTTATAAGACTGGTAGTCTTTGACCAATGCTCTTTTTACATGGTTTATACCAAAATGTCTTTCAGAGAGGAAGAAACTGTACTTGAACTGAGAATTTTTTTTTTTACACTTCTTGACCCTATGTCTTTTTATTTTTTCCCTTTCTCTGTAACCTGGAGAGCATCACAGGACAACTTTGCATATGTTACCACAGCATGTGCAACTGTGTTCTGCTGGCAGCATATGCACATCTACAATGCACTCTGCCCTAACCAGCTGCTCATATGCTGCTTGTACTGTTTCTACTTGGTGAGACATTTGTGTATGGCACAGCTAGATTTAATGGAGGCACCACCTAGGTCACTTTCAAAGTACCTTTTGCTTTGACCTTAAATATTTGTGTCTGCAGTTTATTAATCTATAGATGGTAAATATATATGTAAAGTAAAACATGTTTTATGTAGTCACTGTCATATTTACTTATTATAATTACAAATGTGTTAAAATAAACAAAAAAAGAGGATGAGACTTGGCCTATATGGCTTTTTCTTAGATCTAGACCTAAAGTTGGCCTATTCGCCCACTTGTGTCAAAGAAAAACAGTAATACAGCGGTAGAGAATTGCTCACTTTTGTAAGTGGGTAAACTAATCTTACTTGTAGAGTGTTGTTGTGAATAGTGAAGTGGATTGTTAATTTCAGTTCAAATATAACACTAGATATAACTTTTTTCTTTAACTTTGAAAACGTTTTTATAGCATGGCTCAGTCCCCATTGCGTAGAGTTTCCCACGCTTATTGTCCCAGTTCCTCTCTCCCAACAATAAAACCACCCAGAGGTTCTAACTTTTTGATATGTACTTACTTCCTGCCTTCTTAATTATCACCATCCTAAAAGTAGGATGTGAGGGAGATGCTTCCCAACAACAACCAACTTGACTGAGACGTTTTAACTCCTCCCCACTCTACACAAACTACAATAAAAGTTTGTATCTAGTTTCGTCATAGCTCCCAATATTCCCTCTTTTGGAACCGAATCCATTTGTTTCTATTTTCTTACCAATTTAAATGCGATCGATCTCTATAAATTACTTATAGTTATGTGAGCATCAAAATGATTCAGTTGCTTACGCCAGTACTAAAGCAAATTATAATGTCCAGTTTTCTAACTTCCTGCTGGTATGGGAAGCTCACAGTTTGATTTTTTTTTATAGACAATGCAGCTAGTTTATATAACAGTTTTATGATTTTGTAGTCAGGACTGGGATGAGGCAAAGGGAGAAGCGATGCCTACCTTCAGCGCCATGTTGGGGAAGTGGGGAACAACCATGACTTGAGCCTTCTACATCTGGATCACCCTCGACCAAACTGTCAAACATAACTTTCCCTGTGTAATCAGCGGAACTCCGCTGTCAGCATGACAGCTGCACACTCGGTATCAGAAGCTCTCTATGCTCCAATAAGTCAAAGTGAATACTGATTACACAGGTAGAGCTATATTTTACAACTCAGTCCTACACAGTGTAGAAGATGGACAGGTGATGTGAAAGCAAGAGAGTCTTTGTCGTAACTGTCAAGACAATAAAGTCACTGCGCTAAAAAACCTACAACTTCTACATAAACAATATACAGGTATTCCTCACTTAACGACCGAGTTCCGTTCCTACGACCAGGTCGTTAAACGGATTGGTCGTTAAGTGAGGAACTCTATACAGTACTATACTGCATTAGTACAGTACTGTATAGCGTTGCCGATGTACAGTACCGAACAGTGTACTGTACATCCGGCAATGGAAATACTTACCGAGACCTGCAGTGAAGATCGGGGGATGTCACTTCCGCCGGCGACCCGTCGCACTGACGCTGACGCGGAAGGTCGGAGGTCGATCGGCGGTCCGTCGTAAGTGCGAGTGGTCGCAAAACAGGTAAGTCGGTAAGTGAGGAACATCTGTACAATAAAGTGCCTAGTGATAGTCCCAAAACAATATATGACCTCCCCAATGGTTAAATTCAATACAATCTCAAAACTGCATGTGCAATGTGTTGTGATCCAGATCACATGTGCAACTCCAAAAATTGGTTTCTATAAAACTCACAAAAAAAAAGTCTCTTTAAGAGGTTATTTCAACAATATATAAAGTACAATTGTTCTCCATTCCAAAAGGGTATTTATTAGTGTAACATTCTAAGTGTTTCTGTGCAATCAATACACTCACCAGACTCCTTTGACCACTGTTAAATGGTCAAACTGCACTCAGATTACAATCCTTAGAGAGCCCCTCTCTAAAGACAGCTGATGGCAACCTCTTTTGTAGCCAATATCTCCTTTTAGTTTGCTGGGATTTTCTGGAAACTGTTGGTCGGTTCGAGTTGTCAATCCACCTTCTGAATGGCCAATATTAACCTTTATTCACCATTTTAAATAACATAAATAGGTGGAAAAGGATATTTTGTACATGACTAATAACAGTTTGGCTGCTTCAAATAATTGAAAAAGGATGGTGGAGGATGTGGAGGATGGTATAGGAGTCCCATTTTCCCATCCCTGTTTAAAGATGTAGTTTTGGGTGTAATTTTCTTGTCTACGTATACATCTGTTGCTTACGTATTCACCTTTTTTTTTTTTTATTCTTTTTAAGCTTGGATTTTTGGGAAGTAGTGTAGTGTATCCTATAATACAGAGAAATGATGGTTGAAGATGAGACTTGTTATATTGTTACACCAGACACCAATCTTGTATAGATCATTCTTTTTTTCTACAAGCTGTTGTACAACTTAGTAAAACACTTCCAGGCGTTGTCTGCTGGGAGCAATATGAGATTGCAGTTAAAATGCTCACACTGGCTTCTCTAGAGCAATTTCATGTCCCACTCTTTATTCCAGGCAGAAATCTTGTTTCCAGCTGGTACATGCTACTGTTGGCCCGGTGGGAATTGTTACTCTTGATTTAAACTTGCTTTTTTAAAAGGGTTAATAATTTGTTTATATATATATATTTGTATATATAAACAAAGTGGTTAAACAAATATATATATATTTGTTTAACCACTATGCGGCTGATGAAGACCCCAACCAAATTTATCTTATTCCCAAACCTGCATTGTGAAAGTAAAAGCCGATTGGTGCTGTTGGCAACAGATCCACTTTATTGGCTCACTTTTTTTGTTATAACTCAGCCTTTAGAACATGTAAACAAATTACAGTGAAAAGGATGCAACCTAAAGCTGGCCATACACCAGTAGATTTTTTGTTTAAAAAAAAAGAATTTTCAGGACATTTGTTAATACAATACTTTTTGACTGTAGTGACAAAAACAATTGACAGAGCAGGATGGAATTTATTTTTTCTTGAAGGAATTAAATTCTTAAAGTGAATGTGGTTTTCATTCAGAAAACTCCATTCATTACAAAATAGAATATTAAAATCAAACACAAATTCGAACGACATCCATCAAGTCGATGATGGATTTATAGAATATTCTGACGAGATTTTTCATGTGAACATTCACATAAAAATCTACCAGTGTATGGCCAGCTTAAGGATGTCACAGATGTTTATCTGTGAAAAAACTACTTAAACACATCCAGGTATAGTGGGCCTATGTTGAAAAATCATTCTGGGACATCATGAAACACACTGGAGAGAGAATTAAAACACTTGTCTGTCTTCTTAAGGACTGATATGTTAAAGATGGCCAATCAGTAGCTCTACCTAAATAGTTGCCTTCCCCTTTGGCAGAAACCACGTTACCGGTGCCTTGATGACCCACCGTAGAGGTTTACAGGATTGAAGGAAAAGTTAAATATTTTACAACTTTTTTTTTTTAAATGTTTTTCATGATGATTGAGGGAATTGTTGAAAAAATAAGAAATGTAACCACCAATTTAATGTCTACCATGAGGCATGACAACTCTCAAGGTTACCAGTGTGCTTATTTAATCTAACAACTGAACTTTCAAGCCCTTCACATAGCATGGTAGGGAAAGCTGCAGCTTCGTCATAAGTGTCCATTTGTGCAGACTGGCACATCTACAGTATGTGAGAAAAAGAAGTAGCTGCACACAAAAGCCGCAGTTCACATGCCTACATGTAGATGTCAGTTAAGGACATGATGAGACTACACTTTTCTAAAATGATAATAATGGTATGTAATGTAGGTACACTAAATACAAATGATTCCTAAAGGGCTTGCTATTTGTGTTTGTGTTTTAAAGTGACACTAAACCCAGGAGGTAAATCTTAAAAATACATTCAAGTACTTTTACTATGAATAAAAATGTATCTTATTTGTGTATCATTCGGCTGTATGGGCTGTAAAGTGTGCTGTAAAATAGCCACCACTCCAAGCTCACTCCAGTGATGGACTACAATCTCAATATAAATTAGTAAACTTAAATATGAGATTGTAGTCCATCACAGGAGTGAGCTTAGAGTAGTGGCTACTTTAGAACACACAGGAACCATGGAGAACAAAAGTAGCCACCCTCCAGAATGAAGGACAGTGTCGGCACCAATTCATAGAGGATTTGAGGATCTACAGCTTAGTGATACACAAATAAGATTTTTGGTAGTAGTTGGGGTACTTTAATGTATAGTTAAGATTTAACTTCCGAGTTTGGTTTCATGTTAAGCTGCTATGGCTTTAACAGGCCTTGCTCTACTAATCTAATATGTTGTTGTAGTATACCTTCTATTTGCTCTTTGTGAACACTGTTATATTTTTTAGTAGCTAAAGCCCCTAAACTTGACCTGATTATTCACTGCCCTATAAAATGCCTGCTCTGTTATAATTTAGTACAGGTAAATAGTTCTATCCTGACCAAGCATTCATGCTTCTCTGATTGTATTTCTTCATTTATACTTGAAGTGTTTCCGCAGTCACAAGAGAGGAGTCACAAGTTAATGGGAGCACTGAATGCGGAGTGTGGCCAGTTTTGAGGACTCTGCAGAGTGTTGATTACTGTTAAGCCCAGAGAAGCTGCTAATGTACATTCCTCAGTGATAGTCAGGAGATAGGCTGCTCCCAGCAATATTTTTAACCTGTGGGAGATATGGAAGCTTAGGCTAGTTAAGCTCACCACCTTCATTTGGTTACTCTTGGTGCGATACTAAATTCCCGTTGACATGAGTAACACACAGCCCCCCTTTTGTAATTAACAACACGTGTTTTCAATGCATTTTAAAGATCTGGGGATCTTCGTAAACAAATAACTAGCTTAAAAGATATTTATACCCCAGAACAAAAAGTTAATATACTGCAGCTTACCAGTCATTTACATGTGGTGGCTGCATTGGTTTGCAGAAAAGTAAATGTTCTGCAAGTTCAGAAAAATACCTGTTGATCTTGCCGCATAGCCAGTGTATTGTAGCTTTCCGTGCTGTCCTGATATCGTAAACAGAACCAGTTTTCCCAGATGTCTTATGTGAACTACAGAACACTTCTCGCATATGGAGGGGGGGGGGGAGTGTTTGTAGTACAAATCTAAACCTAAAAAAAACAAACTCTGCTGTAGTCACTGAAGCTAAGGGGTGATAATCTGCAGTATGTTACACCGCTACAGTACACAGACTAAAAAATAAACTGGAAAAGAAGTTGTGGTTAAAACATCATTATAATAATATGGTTCATGTACTTTACATTCAGTAAAAGTAGCAAGATAAGACGATCGGCCCTCAACCAACTTGCAGTACTATCTGATAAAATTCAAAACCAAATATGTGCATGTGCACACCAAAACATTTACGTACTTTGAATACAGTGAAGGTGGTGGAGTAGAATTTTGTTAGAAAAATGTCTTCCTTTAGAATGTTCGATTTTCTTATAGTTAATGGGGATGATCGTTTTCGAATGTGGTAATGAAAAAAATTTAAGGAGCAGGATGGAAAAATCTTTCACCGATTGAACAAAATTCTAAAAGCGAATGTGATTTTCATTCAGGAAACTCCATTCATTCCCAAATCAAATGCTAAAACCAAATGAAATTTCGAGCAACTTTCATGAAGTCTCTGATGGCATTAGCCATAGAAAATAATCTACCAGTGTGTGGCCAGCTTAATTTTAAAATGTATAAATAACAGCAAATGTTTGTTTTTTATCACACAAAGGAGCTGGTTTATAATGTAAATATAAGTAAATAGTGCCACGCTGATCAGAACAGTATGTGTGCATAAAATGTCAAGAAATCTAACTAAAAATAAATCCACAAACTAATAGATATTGCTCATTAAACAATACTATAAAACTTCAGAAAACCTTCAGAAAAGGAACTATATTAGTGTATCACGCATAATTGTTACATTTGAAACAAGGCAGATCACGAGAAGACATTGTTTGATCACTTATTGTTTAACGATTTTTAGCTATTTATAAGAACCACGGAGGTGGAAGAAATAGATGAAGTTTTATGATATTGTTTATTGACTTATATTTATTTATTCATTTGTGGATTTCTTTTTATTTAGACTAATTAAAAAAAACTGCTGTTAACTTCTTTGTACTCTAGCCAAAGCTTAAAAAAGTTAATGGCTTTCATTTTAAATATTACTTAGCATAGTTTATTCATTGTTATATTTGCTGATGTCGTTATGTATCAGTTCTTGGTTTTACATATTTTACATATTGAAAATTGCAGTGTTGTAATTTTTGTCTTAATGGTATTTGTTTAGGTGTGGTCTCTCTCATCTGGCGCAGATGCACAATGTCTTCATACTATTCAGACGGATGACAGAGTGTGGTCTATTGCCATAAACCCTCTGTTAAGGTAAGAATTGCACTACTTTGTTTTACATACATATGTCCTTCTGTTTGAAGCCAGGGCAAATAAAATACTTCCAGGGTGTGTATACAGAAGTATGTAGACACTAAATACTTATGAAATGATCCCTTGAGTTTATGTGGAAGGCCACTCATATTACCATTTAATTGTATGATCTCCTTCAGGTTTGCGGGCAACCATTTGGTGCAGAAGCACCTATTATTATTATACAGGATTTTTACAGCACAACAGTTTGCGCAGCGCTTTACAATATAATGAAGACATTACAATTACAATAAAATTCAAGACAAGATGGTAAGGAGGGCTCTGCCCCTGAGGGCTTGCAATTTAAAACATAATGCATTCAATTTAAATTCAAAAACCTACACAATGCATTCATTTTTTTTATCCAAAAACCTGCACCATGCATTCGTTTATATCCAAAAGGTAGGTTCTAGCACAGTACATTTTGGCTAGCAAATCTATTTAAGATTAAATGAACTGATTGGAGTGTAGGGTGGCCATACATAAAGGATTCAGGGTCCTTTTGGTCATAAGCAAAGTAAATGGGAGCATTGGTACAAGGGCAAATACAGGGGGAACTACGTTGTTCATGCACATAGTTCTATGTGAGAACTGGACACAGAACCCTAGTGCTGCAAGGGTACAGAAAATAAAGAAATAACAAATAAAAGGCTAAGTATAATGTCACCTAGGATATTCATTCAGGCATTAATGTTTATTTTGGGCTTCAAGAATGACATCAGTGATGTAATTTATAAACTTTTCTTTCCTTTTTTTTCCATCATTTTGGCTTTGAGCTTTGTTTAGCTTAGAGTATATTTTCTGTGTTATTTTACTGTGCTTAGGATTTATTTCTTCACCAGACTAATGGTAAAGAAGAATTTATGGAAAAACAATTTTCTGTGCTGCTTTTTCCTTAAACTTGTTTGAAAAAAAGCTGTATTCCCTAAACACCAGCACAGGAGAAATCAAGTAATATATTTTCTGCATGTGTATCTCCTTTGAAATCACAATTGGGACAGAGGGAGGAATCACGCAATGGCTGAGTTGAACTTCAGTACACAATTTCCTTTGATCGTTGGGTTGCTCTTTTTGCCCAAAGTCCAGGCTGTCAGAGCAACTGTGCAAATGATGGCTCCTTTAATGAGCACATAGGGCATTGTCTGGGAGGAAGGAGAAATAACTGTTTTATTGTTATATTTAAAGCAGAGTTTTTTTAAATGCACTCTAGTGTTCCACAGATCTTTCACCTAAAGAGTAGTCATCCTTCATCTAAAACGAATATCATCTTTATCAGATTTTCCTATTGGCCTCAGTGGTTTAAAGCAGTAAACGTCATCCAGAGAATAGAGAATGTATATAGAATATATGCTTAAACTTACTCTGCTTCAAATGGAAAACGTATTTTTGCTTGCAGAGGAGCAGTCTTTTGGAAAAAGTGACTAGCTGTTCCATGTTGTAGATGTTTTGTCATGTACTGTCTGTAAGTAAAAAAAGACCACTGATTATATATGGCCATTTATCCAATTTACTTACAGTAGCTGTTGTCACAATAATGTTGTACAGACCCAGGGAAGTACTTGGGCAGGGAGGCATTTATCACCTGTGTCAGTACTGATACGATATGTTGGGCTGGCGGCCTTGAGTAGAGATATTTCGCCATTCAGACACTGATCAGTCAGTGACATATGGTGGCCATTTAAAAGATATCTGCTCCCAGTTCAGACCTGCAGTGTCCGCATATGGGAGATGAATGTCTTCTAGCGCTGACTTCCTTTGTGTAGATGTGACTCTAAGAACGTCGGGAATTTTAAAGGAGGCTGATGCTGCAAGTTATGAAAAGGTGTGGCACAATAGACCATATCCTTTAGGAAGACTCACCTTTTACTACGACCACCAGCTAATGCAGCTCCATGGCACATTTTACATGGTAGACGTTTCTCAGCTCATAGAGATCTGTTCCTACCATAAAAGGGGTAGTCAGTTGTGTCTCCCCAGATCAAGTTCCCATCCCTCTACTGAACAGACCAATGGATTTTACAATGCTGGGCTTTGAATAGTCTGCCAAATGGAATACCCCTACACTGCAAGGGTTATGTGCTCGATTTTATCTAGGGTGTAAAATAAAAAAGTTATGCGGACCTTAACCTCACAGCTGCCTGGCTGTTAGACCAGTCCCTGGATCCTCTCCTCCCCTCAGCTCCACCAGTCTAAGGTCCTGTGAGTGATCACATCCAATACATTGTGTACAGGACGTGAGGAGGGACATTCCATGCCTGCAGTGGATGGAGGAGACAGGCTGGAGGGAGCGCTCTAACAACCAGCTGGCTATGAGGTTTGGGTGAGTATAACTTTGTTATTTTGCACCCTAGACAAAAATAAGTACATAACCCTTGCAGTGTGGGAGGTGGCCCACTGCAAGGGTTAAAAAATAATTTTTCCTAGTGTTCTTTAAAGCTACAGTAATTATATTTTATCTGTTTTGTTCTTGGTGTTCAACAGGTGGGAGTTAGATGTAACTATTGCACAGCAGCATGTGATGTGGTTTAAGTGATGACCTCTTGATCTCTTGTAGGGCTCTGTCACTTTTCTCTGTGCTCCAGTTTTCAGCAGGAGGACACAGACTTGCCCTCTCTCGGTGTCACAATATTTACCCAGAGTGTTTTCTTTGCAAGCTCAAATGATGGATACGTTTGTAAAAGTGGTGGTGGAGGGATAGCCATCTTCATTGGCCAGATATGAATCAGTCACCCATTTTATGCGAGAGCAGCAAGACCATGAGGTTCTCCTTCCACCCCAATTATCACTCCAGTCTGTACTCCATGCAAATTCTTCTTGCATTAGAGACAATTATCCACGTCATTAATTCTTCAATTTGATGGCTGGCATAGCCGGCACTGCAACACACTAGTGACCTTGGATAATGGAAACTGCTCTTTACCATATTGATGATGAGAGAAGTTAATTAAAATTCCTGGGAGCAAAGGTGTCAGCTAACCTATAAACCTGTCGCTAGACAACAGATCACAGTGATCTCCAATAAGAGACAAGAACAAAGGGGAAACAAGGTGTTCAGGAGAGTGGAGAGAGATCAGAAGAAGATACATTTCCTAAAATAATAATCGGCACACACTTGGCATGGCTGAGTGGTTTCAGAGATTCGACTGTTCTTACTTATTCACAGCAATGTAGTTACAACCAAGGCGATTTATTAGTGCGACCATAAAGTTCTTTGACATAAGCCACATGTACAATGTGTGTGTGCTCCATATGGAACCTGGGGTCTTCACAGATAATGTTATTTGTTCATGCTTCATCACGATAACATAGCAGAACACACTCTGCTTATAATAATATACCCTGTAGAACAATAATTTATATCCTAATTAAAAGATCATCATAGGGATCAGACACTTTCTGCCACTCTGCTATATATAACTGAATAATATCCCACAGCGGTTTAAAAGGCCATAAATCCAGTTGTGTGGTAGTCCGGTAAAATGTGAGCTGAGGACCATGTCATCAAATTTACCTTGTACTCTGCAAATCTTAAGAATTTTGTTGTAAATGATTGAATTCGGCTCATGATATACAGTTGTGGTTTGTTAAAAGCAATTTAAAATAGTTTTTACATTGGGAAATAATTTTTCTAAAAACAAATATGCACAATAACATCCTTGTTGTTGCATGTTAATATATAGACTTAGGCCCCTTTCACACGGTTGGTCTGATCGGGTCGCCTGTCAGTTTTCAAGCAGACCTGATCGGATGACCAATGTAAGTCTATGGGCAGTCGTGTGTAAACGGACGGGCGTCCGTATACACCCAGTTACACCCGACTCCGGCCAGGTCCAGAAAAAAAACCAGAACAGAGTTCCATTTCGCTGGACTGGATCGTGCCGGATCGAGGGTAGTCTGACGTAAACGGACATACTGTATGTCCATTTACATCCAATTCCCCATAGACAGACATGGGTCCAGTAATTGCAGTTTTTTTCCCCCATCGCAAGAAAAAAAAAACTGTACAGACACAAATGTCACAATGCTGTGATCAGGAGAGGATCTTCTCGTTATCAGCCCGTGTTAAAGGGGCCTTAGGCAGTGGTGACAACATTTAATACAATTGTTTGCATAGTTCCTGTGTTCTGACTGCAGCTTCTTTCCTAAGCTATGTCTTATTGGCTAGAAATGTTTTTTTTCTCCATTTATGTCTTGATATTATTGGGAGTAAATAGACAGGAAGTGGCGGAAGAGGCTGAGAACTTTTCTCACAGATTTTTTGCTTACCCTTTTGCCCTCAATCCCCTAAGTAGGTCTAGCTCACCCCCACCTCTGCAATTGCTATACTTGCCTAGGTCTCACCTCAAGGCCTGCAGAATTTTTTTACGGCAAGAAGGGCTGGTAGATGGATAGGAGCCGTTCCTTTAGCCAGCCGCATAGAAGCCTATGGTGCAAAACTGCACAAGCACTGATGTCAGATCAAGAAGCCTGTGTCGGAATGTTTTTTTCCTTTTTTGGTGGGTGGGGGCAAAAGGGTAAGGAAACATTGTGGGAAAGTTTCCTTATCCTGTAAAAGTGGTTTTGCATATAAAGCCATACTCTGCCTGGACTATACAGATAATTCAAAATGGGTATTTCCCCCGTGAATTTGCTTTTTACAGACACTAATGCCGCTATTGACATACTTACAAAATGTTACTTTACACAGTAGGTTACCCCCTGAATACAATATAGATCGCTTGAATAAAAGACATATTGATTCATGAAAGAGAAGGGACAGAAGCAGTTCTTTTTAGTGATGTTTGTTGTAGCTGTATGACGTTGTTTTTCTTTATTTTATTTTCTTGTTGATTGAGCCTTATTTATTTTGTGTGGCATATCTTTTACGCGAAGTGATGAATTGCACGTGTTTAGCTTCGCAATGCTGAGCAGCGTGCCTTTGTTTTTCTACCTTTGATCAGTGCCCTGCCCAAAGATAATTCAGCAATAGCATCCCAGGGTGGAAGTGTGGAGTTAATGTTAAAATTACTTTCTTTTTCACTGGGTGGTGAAGCAGAGCAAAAGAAAGGACGAGCTGTAAATCCTCCTATCATGATACAATCACATTGGAAATGCTTAAACAATTTTTTATTGTTTCTGATAGAGCCAAATCTTTTGTCAGAATTGTATTTGTCTGTAACTCTTCACTTCCCATACAGGAAACAGGGAAGGCAGTTGTCACCAGGTCCAAAATATAACCCTTTCCCGGTCCACTAAAATTGTGTTTTTGTTTGGGGAATTTTCCAGTAGTTCCTGTCCTGACAGGAACTTAGGAGAAACTTCTCCAATAGGAACACAGACCGCAAAGAAAAAAAGATTATATAAAACAGCAAATACTCCAACCTGAAATGCAGAAAGATGATTTACTTAAGTGCCATATTAGTAAATAGCACCAATGTTTCTCATGCTCATAATGGTAATGTTAAGTACTGATCAGAAGATAGAGATACTGGTAAACAGAAACTGCATTTTGTTGATTGCACAAATTCCCATGAGACACTGCAAGAATACATTTGCACGTTAGTATCGCTCTAGTACTCAAAGAATCAATAGGTCCGGTACATAAACTCACCCTTTCTCCCTCTCTCTTTTTTGTGTGTCTTTCTTATTTCAGTCATATGTCTTTTCAGTCAGCCTTAGACCTTGGGCTAACTTCGGGTGATTGGACACTGGCAACAAAGTTGTGAGGACAGCCTCATAATAAGCCTCCTACTCATAGCAAGCCTCCGTTTTTTCATTAGTGTCTTAGTTGATGGACCTCCTCTCTCTCCTGAAGGAGGAATGTGATTTCTGCATTTTATTTTGCAGTCTTCTATCAAGCTTCTGGCTGAGCTTTAACCACCATGGCTGTCCCTTGTGGTTTCTAGAATGGTGCACCTCAGCAATCAAGTGCCTTAGGGACCATAACTGGACCCTGCCAGTGAAAGATGAGGGGCCAGCCTGTAATGTCGCTTGAGGGGTTTGCCTTGGAACTGCAGTGCAACAGGGTGCTCATCGTCTTGATGCGGAATCACAATCTCAATATTCAGATCAGGCACATCTGCCAGGAGCTGTACAGCAAAACTTCCAACATTATTCTGAATAGTTTATTTTGCTTACCTGTCTGAGACAATGTTTCATTCTTATTAGGAAGAACAGAATGTCATCAGTAAATATCAGATCCAGATGCTAAGCAATTCTCAAAACAGCAGTAATTTTGTCGATTACATGACCAGAGTAATATCTTGAGCCATCATGTTAAGCTTTTAGATTAACCTTGCATTGAGAAATGTTAGTTTTGTGAATGTCATTTTTTACTGCATAAAGCTGCATCAAAGCATAAAGATTTTATTCCTTCCATCACTCAAAAGTACATAGAAGCACATGAAGCTGACATGATTTTACAAAGTCTAAATAGAAAATTTCGAAAATATCGAACAAATAGTCCCATAAGAAGGTGTAAAAATTTAAAAAATTTGAATGACTCATTGAAACCAAACCAAACCATTTTGTATAACAAACCTGTACTTTCTGGTTATGTTTTGGCCATGTATTTCTCCACTTTTATGTACTCCTCTTCATTAATTCTCTGCACCCAACTGCATATAGTGGCCCTTTCTTTAGACTGGGTCACACTTGGCAACAAGAAAACTTTGGGGTAAGGAAGAGGTGGGCATATGGTCACACAAAGTCCATTTACAATATTACAATAAAATAATGTTAAAAAAAAAATAAAAAAAGTGGACTTGTTCTATGGATACTGTATGCTATTTGTTTTACACATTCTGCTTTCCTGCAAAAGCAATAATGAATATTAGGGAAATGTCTGAAGAAAAGTTCCACCATGCTGTGACTTCTGAACTTTGGCTCAGCCGAACACACTGAAATTCAGCCGAAGGCAGCCGATGTACGGCTGAAATCAGCTGTACAAGTCAACAGTGAATAGCCGAACAGCGTTCAGCTCACTTCACTTTTGTTAGGTTATTCACTCGGCTGCCTTTGGCAGCTTTGTGAATAGCCCCCAAAATTTACCAGCTGATTTGTTTTAGAGTCCAGCAATATATTTTTTGTAAAGCGGGGACTGTGGCCTTAAAACAAAAAATTGCAAGTGTGTAGGTATACTATGTCTCTTCTGAAATAAAGGCTTTTTACGTTCTTCCTCGCTATCTTATTTACACTGTACACAGGGTACAGAGTCCAATTCTGGCATCTCTCGAGTGGCGGGATGAAATAACTCCCATATGCATACACAGGGGTTACATCATCCTAAAATGGCAAAACAAGTCGGGTGAAGGCCCAGCACCCAGAAGTTAGGGTGAAGATGTTGCCAGCGGCATGGGAGTTTCTAGATGTCTTATTGCTGGGGGAGAGATATTTGCAAATTTGAGTTCCACTTTAAATTTACTGTCCTTTTTTTAAAATATCTGTCACAGTGCTCCCTCCATTTGTTGCATGGGACAGGAAGCGAACGGATCATAACTAAAAATGTCAGACCCTTCCTCACTGTACTAAAAAACATTGTTTTCATTTTTGTTTGTGTCCCCATTGGAGAGATTTCCCATCACATCATGACCTGACGAGAACTGAATGAAAATCTCCCCAATAGGCCTACAGATCCCAATAAAAGCATGATGGTGTGGTTCTAACCCTTCTGGCTTGAGTTGAATGTTAATAACGCCCATGAATTAATGAGTAAAGATTTCAGGAGATTTTAAAAACAGAAATAATGAAATCAAAAGTGGTTTAGCGGTATAGTGACAAAACAGTATTGATCAGTACATTTACCACCTTTTCCATAAGAGCAATATTTTTTTATTTTTTTGCATTAGAGTTTATATAGGTCAAAAGCCAAGTGACTGTAAGTACTCCTCAGTTCAGAAATGCTTGTTGCCACATTCAGAGATTTTCCAATTTGTTGGAGAATCATTGCATGCCTTTCCTTTGCCCATGCAACTGTACCACGAACCACACACCTTGAGAGCCTGTTCACATGATTTTCAGGTCCGGATCAGTTGCAGATCTGGAGACGCGGTGCTACTCATGCAGTGCGTTTTTGACGCGTTTTTAATGCGTTTTCGTTCCGGATGCTGACAGTTCTACCTGCAGCATATTAACCCCCACCTATGACAAACTTTATTTGGATTACATGACCATCATACAGTGGATAACATGACCAGTATACAGTTAGTCAACATACAAGATATGTGTAATCACTCACCACATTCTTTCTTCTGGGCACCACTGTACACTGAGTATTCATCATACAGCTCTGATGCTATATCTATCCACTTTTTACTTTTTTGATGCACATTTTTAAACTGTGTGTGGCGGGGGTCGTAGAGCATTGTCCCATGCTCCATTAATCCGACAAATCGCTGAATGTCCAGGACCATGTTAGTCATGACTGCTGGTTTTCCCTCTGATGCTCCACCACAACCAGGAAGTCCAACGATTATGACATCATAAAAAGTGGAGCAAGAATACTTTTTTTTTGCTTAGCTGCATTGCGTTGCGTTTTTGTTGCATTTCTGACGCGTTTGTGCGTTTCCTGACCGTTTCCTGACATGCAGACATGCAGAAATGTGACATGCAGTATTTTTCCAGTCAGGAACGGAACGGACTGCGCACATGAGAACTGTAGCCCATAAAACACATATACATTGGAATGCATATTTAGTGCAGGAGCGTACGGATCAGGTCAGCACAGAATACGGATGTCGTGTGAACAGGCCCTTAATGAATCACAAGGGTAAGGTGAGTATGATTGCAGTGAGTCATACATATTCCAAGCAAGGACAGACAGATCTCCTTCTGCCTCAGTAACAGACCTACTGATCTATGGCATAGAAGCTCCTTTAAGTATCTGATGAGAAAGAAGGAAATAGTTTCAATGCTGTAATTTCTAAATACCTTTTAATGCTGCCTGTAAATGATAGCTTGTTGCAGGTGGCTTGTAAGATGTTGCACAAAGTACAATTAAAAGTGTTTTATCTGACAAGAGATGAGGGGGTGGTAGAATTACGGAGTACTGCTCGGGTAACCTGGCATATAGTTGTTTTATCTTTAGAGAACTGATTTATTTAGGTATCATAAGCTTTTAGATGTAATCCGAATAAAAGCGGGGTAAAAGCCAGTGGGAGTGTGCAGTAAGTTTTACTTACAAATTCTGTATATTTCTACATTTTGGTTAACCTTAAGTCATCTTTTCTACCTCCATTCAGCTATGTGCTTTTGCTACCA
Organism: Nanorana parkeri; assembly: GCF_000935625.1. Lineage (NCBI taxonomy): Eukaryota > Metazoa > Chordata > Amphibia > Anura > Dicroglossidae > Nanorana > Nanorana parkeri. Next base: position 305,932 of record NW_017307075.1, on the reverse strand, counting down.
AGAGTAATAAATAGGATTTGAGTTATTATCTCAACACCTACCATGTAGTACCATCCTTCAATACCCAGATAAATTCCAGCCACAGAATTAGATAAAATCTGGTAGCAAGCTGATTATTAAAATAAACTCCCCAGCTCTGTAGAAGAAAATATGTTGTATACATCTTTGCATTGTTTAATGGATTTAAACATGTTAATCACAAATGAAATTACAGAATGTAAAAGTTTAAACCTCAAAACAATTTAGCTCCTGAAGAAATATTTTCTGTCTACTATGTATTTTCTGAAATGATTATGTTTGAGTTGTGCGTTTATTTAATGAAACGTTGTAATACATAGCCCTAGAAACAGAAATACATTTTAGTAATAATGAGTGTACAATGCAGTGATACTATAAGATATCAAAATAATATGTGCTTATGTTTGTATATATACACAATCTATTTCTGATTTTTAAAAACTGTTTATTGATCTCATAAGAATTAAGCAGTTTTTCATAATTACAAGAATGAAAACAATTACAGTGCTATCAATAAACTAAAATCTAAATAGAACGATAAAAAGTCTCATTTGTGTTTATACACACATAATCTAGGCAGAGTACAATTTAAAACATGATTAAGGGTTGGTGTAGAGGTGTACCATACATCCCAAATTGTTTGGAATTTCAGATGACCGTTTCTGTTCTCCTATATAAAGAAGACATTGGTTAACTAGAGATATCCACTCTCCTGTTGTGAGTAACAACTGCCTCATCCAATTAAGGGCTATCACTAGGCTAGTGTAAAGCGGCCAGAGTTCCTCGTCAAATAAGCAGATCTCAGGGTTACACAAAATTGTAGTTGCAATATAGAAGTTAGCAGATTATTCACCAGTCCAAAAAGAAGATCCTATTGGACAATGCCAGAATACATGCACAAAATACTCCTGTGGTAGATTACATCTCAGGCAGCTTGTGTTAGTTATATGTTCCATTTGATGTAGTTGGACTGGAGATAAATATGTTTAGTGAATTATGTACAATTGAATGAGCTTATTGTTTTTTTGCTGAAGAAGCTAACAAATCTGAGGAACAAATGTCCCACTGCTCAGTGGACATATTCAACATGAGTATCTGCCATTTATATTTAACCACTAAAGGTGTTTTGTCCAACTTGGTGTGCAGTACATGAAAGTATAACTTGAATAACCACCTCTTGGGTCCTTGGGATTATATAATTTCTTTAAGAAGATAGAAGTACACTGTGCCTCAAGACCATGGTGTAATTGTAGATATTTATACAAAAACCTTAGTGGCAAATCATACATGCCTCGTACTTGCGCATTTAAAAGGAATGTCCCTTCCTTGTAAATATCTGAGAGTCTGTATACCGCATAGTTTCCAGGCAGAGGTCTGGGATGCTCTACGATTGTATTGTCCCAAAGCAAAAAATCTGATAGGAGTTCACCAGAGCAGGACATTTTGTTTTCATTTCTACCTATACAGACCTAGCTAATTTTAAAATGGGTAATTGGAGCTTAGGGGGGAATAGTTGGGCAGTCTCGGGATATATTAGTAGCTGTCTTGTATTCAGAACCTGTGTCAGGTGTACCTCTGCAGTTAGGGGGACTCCGGGCAAGACCCAAGTTATTTCTACAATCTCTCTATCTCTGTTTCTCTCAAACGCTCTCTTTGATCCCTTAATTTCTTGTTTCTCCTTTGTTCACATTGCATTTAGCGCTTTCTGTGTTTCACTTTTACTCACAATTTCCCTCTCTCTGCTTTTCTCTCTGTGCCATGCTCTCCATTTTTCTCTCTCTCCCTCTTCTGTTTCGCCATTTCTCCCTCTATCTTTTTCATGCTCTCTCTTTTGCCAAACCTTTTCTTATTCTCCCTTTTCTCCTTAGAAGTTTCCTAACAGTGTTTTTATATGTTGTGCATGCAATTTTGTTCATGTGACTTGAGGAAGACAAAGGAGCTGCTATTGTTGGCCCTGTTTTCAAAATACTAGTTGCCTGGCTGTGTCTGGGTAAAAGTCACAGACCCAAAACAAACATACTCTGTCAGAAAAATGTCAGAATTCCTCTTAATTCCAGGTCAAACACTCAGAAATCATTGAGGCATCAGAATGTTGGGGAACTAACATTTGTAAAAGAGAAGGTGACAATGGCAGATCCTATATGTGTTTCATGAGGAAGTCATTGAAAAAAAAACAATCTTTGTCCGCAGCTAATTAACCAGGATAATGGCACCGTGGGGTAGCTGACAATAAAATACATCTGTAGATAGTTGCTGCTGCAAAAAGTATAACCTGTTCTGAGCCTATTACTGTTTTTCGGTAGCAATGGTTTGGAATGCGTCATGTCCCATCCCACATAATGCACAAGCTACTTATAATCAAGCCCACACATTTTAATGTGGTGGTGGGTGCCAATTCACAAACAAGTTGCAACTTAGAGCAAGTTGATACTTAGAGCGATCTAGGAGGATCTAAGGTGAGACTTTATGCAGTTGTAGATATGTGCTGTTAGTTTATGCCTTCATCTACCTGCTGCTTCTTATAGTTTTTGTATTTTGTCTTGGCCATAGGTAGTTGACTTGTGGAGGTAGTTGGCATTGAGCTAAGTTTGCTTTTTTTTTTATTTTATTTTTTGCTTTGTTAACTGCATCAAAAGGAATTTTTTTTAAATTTTTCTCTGTGGACAAAAAGTAATATCTGTTGTAAAAACAGCCACCCTCTGCACATAACACACAGCTTTGTAATGATAATTAGATAAGGAGAACTATGAGGTGAGTGCTTTTCACTCATCCTCATAGTTCTAGCCGACCTGTGACAATGAGACTGTCACAGGTCGGCTCAGTAGATCGGGAAGTGAGCGAACAAATACCGGCGTTCGCTCACTTCTCGATCCTGTCACGGCTCTCTGCCATGACAGGGGAGGGACTGGATTCCCCCCTCCCCGCTTCGATCCTCCAGCGCTGACTGGCGGAACGGATGGGGGAGGGGGCGGGTTCAGCTGGCTCTGCTCTAGATAGGCAGAGCCAGCTGTCACTCACGCAGCTGGGCGGATCCAGACATAATTGTCGGGATCCGCTTCAGCTGCGGCGTCTCAGTATACTGCGAGCTGTAGCTCGCGGTATACCGCGGCGTCTCAGTATACCGCAAGCTGTAGCTCGCGGTATACTGAGCTTAGGGTGACGGGAGGACGCTAGTTTGTGTGCTCTCGTTACCCTAAGGAGAACTATGTGGAAAAGCCCTAACCCCATAGTTCTCCTTTTAACAAGTTTAGTATAAGGAAATCCCACTTTCTTACTTTCACTTTCACACACTGTATATGAGTGATCTGTAACTGGTAATGAAGCCAGTAAAGGCAAGTAAGTGACTGACCACTGACAGTAAGTGTAACAGCCATTAGGCAGCAACGGCTGTCAGTGGTTTTTGTAACTCTAGATCAGGGGTGTCAAACTCAATCTAATCGTTGGCCGCATCAACATTATGGTTGCCCTCAAAGGTATCTGTAAGTCTATATAAATGTATCTAATATTTATCATAATTGCCACTGCATTCAATTATCACTGGTTTTAGTAATAACTTAATACCTAGATCTGAAATTAGAAGCCTAGTTAATGCCCTGGTGGGCCGGATTCGGCCCCTGGGCCTTGAGTTTGACACATGTGCTCTAGATCCATGCATCTTGATGATTGCTGCACACATGGCTGGCAATAGAACTTCCCCTATATATGCACTGTTTATCTATTTACCTGCATTCTTGTTGCCAATATCCTGCTACATGATTACTGTATTTTGAATGTTTTTGGAGGGAATGTGATGTCATGATGATGTCAGTGAGACTTTTGGATTGGTTCACAATCACTGTTGGTGTGTATATAGATTCCTGTGTTTCACTTGCATTTTTCACTTGTTTGCCTGATGAAGGGGATCCTGTGAGACCCCGAAACATTGTTTAGAGTGTTCTACTTGCAACTAGTACGTTAATAAACACGTACTGAACTTGCTTTGGAGTGCCGTTTGCTCCCTATGTGATAGCAATAAAGTTAAGTGGGAAAAAAAAAGGTTTCAAAAAATGTAAGTTACAAAAAAAAATTAAAAAATTAAAAATCACATATCAAAGGAATAAAAAAAAAAATTAAAGTCCCCCTCCCCCACATGCACACGCAAACATGCGTCAAGCCTGCCTACGTGCGAAAACACCGATTACATCCATTGCGCCGCACATGTTACATATCGCCGCGAACGTCGGAATGAGAGCAATAATTCTAGGGTCATCAATCACTGATAACACTAAACTGAGGAGCGGTAAAACCTTTTAGAGCGTCAGCTATGGTTAATTTTGAGTATGGTAGTTTTTTGCGATTTAACGGGTGCGCACAATTTTAAAGCTTGACATGTTTGGTGTCTATTTACCCGACGTGACCCGTCTTTTATATTTTACCAAAAAATTGGGTAATAATAAATGTTTTATAACATAACGTAGGGAGAACCGTTTTTTTTTTCAAAATTTTCGGTACTTTTTTAATTATATAGTAAAAAAAAAAAACCCATAGTGGTGATTAAATACCACCAAAAGAAAGCTCTATGTGTCCCCCAAAAATTGTATAAAATTCATTTCAGTACAGCGTTGCATGACGGAATAAATGTCAGTCAAAGTACTTCAGCGCTGAATACTGAAAAATGGCCTGGACAGGAAGGGGGTCTAAACACCCCGGTCAGCAAGTGGTTAAAAGGCTTTGTGCACTCTTAATAAACTTGAAAACATTTTGTGCTCTGCTTACGACCAGCAAGAATTGAGATGCTCCTGCCTTGCAGATTGGCTGCTTCATATGCCTTTATAGGTAGCTCCAATGCTGCATTTAACAGATTTTAGGGGCCAGAGGTGCTGTACACCAAAATGGGGGGCCAACTGTTCAGGAGGATATACATGGTGCACTTCCCACTGGCATAAAACATTTCCTGATTGTTGGGGTTCTCCATTAAACTGGGGAAAATACTTTTTACTACCTTTACACTATTAACATGTAATTGTAATATATAAAAAGAACAGTAGAAGTATATGATAGATGACAAATAAATGAGTCTTTTCTTTGGAAAGAGGACTGTGGCTTCCCAGGCTGAATGCGCTGTTGCACTTCTAAGTAGAGCAATGTATTTGAGAACAAATACCTAATAATATGTTCTCTGCGGCATAGAGTATCTTTGATTAGGTGTAGGTCAAAAGAATTGGCACATTGTGCCCTTTTACTCAGTTGGCGTGATTGGCAGGCCGTCATTTCGAGGGAGTGCGGCCTCTCCCTTTCATCTCACGTAGTGTTGCACAGGGACAATGGGAAGCAGATTTTCCTTGTTGATTCTCATTTGAAAAGGTCTGGTGTCTTTACTAGGTACCTGTAACACGGGGGTCTTGATTGGGGTCTCTGTCAGTATGTCCAAAGGGCAAGAATACAAAAGCTATCAGTGGGTGGGGGTCTCAGCTGACCACTGAAGAAGGGAGGGGAGGATCTGAGAGGCACTGGAGGGAGAAGCGACCCCCGATGAGCGTCTTAAAGAGAGAGCCATTTTTGTCTGAAACCCATCAAGCACATCTGCAGAATTGTCCCAGTTGCTGCCTCCTAGTTTCAAAAGAAAATGATCGTTTGATAAACCGTCCTGATTCACCACTTTCTCACAAGAGCGAGAGGCTCACCTTTGACCTTTGTATGATTTCACATTAGGCTGGCTTTTCTTTCTGCCTTAAATTGCTATAGAAACTTTGAAATGCATCTCTTGCTTTCGGTATTCTCTCCTCACCCCTCCCTTTCTCCCTCACTCTCTTTTTCTCTCTCTCTCACCCTCTGCTTCTGTCTCCCTCTCTCCCTCTGTCACTCCATTGGCATTTCTTTTCCCCTCCTTATTATTTTCCCCTCACTTGGGCTTTATAAAGCCAACACTTTTTTTGCAGAGTTGGGCAAGTAATTAGTGTTACAAAAAAAAAAGTTACAACGGTCAGTCTATCCCATTCCCACAATTTTGTCACAGGAGTGATGTGGAAAAAAACAGGTGCCATATGACAACCATGTAGTAGCTAGCTATTATTTATCAGCTTTTGGCAGATTCATAATTTTACATGCACACCATGAGTATTTAAAGAAGAAAATACTGTCATTGGGACAAAAAAGTGAAACCAGATTAATTATATTTAGAATCAAAGTTGCTCGCTTTACAATTACTATTATATTCTTATTAAAAATGCAATAAGTACACATTTTAGCCAGATTCAGTATCTGTCACAAAAAGAGCACAAGTAGAAATTTCAGACAATTTATTTAGGTTGTAGTTGAGTTTTTTTTGTTTTTGTTTTAAATTCCTATCAGCTTTTTTTCCCCGGTATTTTTATTCTTCTCTGTAAAGTTCGGCATGTGGTTTCTTTTTGTGACACATATATCTTTTCTGCATCATTTCTTTCTTGGTTTGTCATGGTCAGGGCAAAAAATATATACATTTTAAAAATGTTTTTAACTTTTCACCTTTATTTTCAGGTCCGGTAAATATGAAATATGGGTTATTATTATTCTGTGGTGGTCTATTTTGGCAGTGGGTAGAGCTGCAGTCTTCTTTACCCCGTGATTACTTTTTAGCTCTGCTGAAAGACGCTCAAAGAACTTTAATGGTCAACAGAGCCGTGAATCATCCCTTATTAATCATCTATCAAATGAAGGGAGCTACAAAGCAAGCTGCTCTGTTTTCTATTTAGGTTACCCATATTATTATGGAATACTTTGTCATCTAATTAGGGTTGATTTTTTAATCAAATATCGTATATAGATTGTAAGAAAACAGATAAAAATAACCCAGCTAAAATAAAACTGGTCTAATACCATTAGTTTCTAAAGAAAAAGCAAAAAAAAAACACAGGCGCCAGCACCCTTGACTTGTATGCACACAAACTAGTAACACTAGTGATGCAGCTCCCACTGGTCAGGGCAACCAACAAACTGGAAAGCATAAATCAAAAAGGAGCGCCTCCATAGTGTAAAACAGTATTAAATAAAAAGAAGGCACACAGCTAGGGCTGTACTTACAAACAACGGTAGAACACAGGCATGTAACAAGGATGGGTAAACGAAATCACGAACAAAGACGAGCTGGAGTATTGATGTTAAACCAGAGTCTTCTGCCCCCAAGTATTCCAGGGGTTAAGATGTTTCAGAGGCAACGCCCCCTTCATCAGAACCTCTTTTGATGAAGTGCCTGTGTTCTACATTTGTTTGTAAGTACAGCCCTAGCTGTGTGCCTTCACTGTGAAGCTGTGAGACTCCAAGAACATGAACACTCAGCAAGAAAAAAAATCTTATATGTTTACATAAAAATCAATAATACAAGAAAGATGGTGATAATCCAGTGGAATATCTTTGTCAAGCAGTGCCAACATGACCATTAAACCAACTCCAGGATTCTCTGTGGAGCATCTGACACAATATAGGAAAAACTAATTTTATTCTCTTCTGATATATAAAAAAATACTGTATACATTTATGAATGTGGTATAAGGTATAAATGTCTATTTTGTATAATATATATTGTTTCAGGGGGCCCCTTCGATTCTTAATTATTTGTCAGCCCTCCATATCTGGAATGCAGGTGTAGATATAAAGTGTCAAGTCATGTTAGTATAACTCGGACCAGAAAATGGGTACCATTGATATATACGATAAAGTCAGGGCATGATTTAAAAGTCAGGGCATGATTCAACTTACTAGGTTCTATTCAATGCAAAATTTATTTTTGGGTGGACTAAACCTTTAAACAGGAAACTGGAAACACCAATACATTAGAAGTTTCCAAATATGTTCATACACAAAATTATCAACTTGAATTTTAATCCCCTCACAAAGTACTGTATCTGGTAGGAAAACTACTGGGTTTGTTTTAAAACCCCGATCTTTAATTATTGCTTTGAACCTTAAAATGGAAGCTAATATTTATCCAAGCCGTGGACCTATTTGTAGTTGCTATACCTGCTTTCCCAAAGATAAAATGAACCTGTGCTTTGTCCACACTAAGCACACTTTATTGACTGCATACAGACTTCCATAACTGCATGCTCATTCCAACCAGGCAACTAGTATTTTGAGAAGGAGGTTAGCGGCAGGTACGCAATAGTAGCATATGCATTTCTCTTACTATTGTTTTTCTTTAGCGCTCATGTAGACGAGCGTTGTTTTTCTGCATGGAGTTTAAGACACTGATCTGTAGATATCAATTTACCTCTTTAGTGCCATGTAGATAATGATCTGAGGTTGCATTTGACCTGCTTTGCTTTTTTTTGTGTGTGTTTCTTTAGACGCAGCTGGTCCTGATGCATTTGCATGTGTTTAAGCAGGGCTGCATTCAAATGCAAAAAGCAGAATTTGACAGCAACTCATGTCTACAAGGGTCCTTAAAGTCTAAGAAATGCCCACTTTCAGCTGTATTCAGGGCCTGTTTGAGCTTAAAATTGCCTTACATTTCACTTCTTTATTCTTCATGTGACTGGAGAAAATCATAAAGTCATAAATGTATCTCAGATCTTGACACATTTAAAAAAAACAAAAACCTTAGAATGATTTAATTGAAGATAATTAATGCATCACATTTCTCATCAACCAGAGCTCATGGTTTTAATTTTTTTAGGTTTTTCTTTGTTTTTCAGACTGAAGATAGAATAGCTGTTACACAGTTTAAAAGCACTAAACAGCTTCCCAGTTCTGCAATATGTATAGGTAGACAAATTGAAAACTTTTACTTACCATTTATTAATTGTTTTCTGTTGAGCAGTATTGTTGGGTAAGAGCTGATCTGGCCATTGTCCACAGGCATTTTGGGAGCCCAACTGCTATAAATATGGAGCTAAATCATCCTTTTTTTATAGGACCATGGTGCCTAATAAAGTAACCCATAGCAATTCATCTCTAGTCATCTTTTAGAGATCTCACTCAAGTGAGGTCTGGTTGGTATGAGTTTCTAGACTTTGTGAGTCTTAATTAGCAGTGCCTGCAGGATTGCTGTTAATGCAAAAGCTAAATACTGGAATTGAAGGCATTAATAAACAAATCATGTTAGTTTGGACTGCATCGGATTCATGCTATTGTCAACTTGGGTATTGCCTTAATATAACAGATAAAATGTTGGTGTAAGTAACAACTTAATACTGAATAATTAAGAGATGAGAATTCTGCTTGTGTGAGCAGATCATTCCCATCTGTATGTCGGCTGCATGCATGTGTTTCACTTGTCCCTGGAATCCAAAACTAAATGTCCTAAAACTCTCAGACATGAGAACAACCATTTCAATTGTTGATCAGCTGTATATCCTGTCAAGTGAGTTTTTCTGCCTCCCAATTTCAACATTTTGTGTGTTCTTATTAGTTCTGTCATTACACATTATAGATCATTTAGTTAAAGGAGAACAGATATTTTTCCTCTAAAATAATTTAGTTGCATGTAGAAGTGTATTGAAAATATCAATGTCTTATGTTTGTATTGATTTAGAGAGTAAGGGGGCTGAATATTGCTGAAGACAGTGGTTTTATGTTAGGAATTGAAGTGCCAAATTATATCTTGGCCAACTAAAATCCACAGACATGCACACCTTTTCCACTAGTGTGTATGCTTGGGTTCTTCTGAAACCAGGAGTTCAAGTCTTACCTTAGAAAAATCCTGCCAAGGACTTCCTCAACCCTTGAGATTTGTAAGCCGGGGGGTTTCTGCCAATAAGGACAGAGATGATTGTCCCTCAGGTTTCAGGAAGGTTGGTGGCCATTAACAATCTGTGAGTACTTTTACTCTGGTGTATGTAAAAAGTAGGGATGCACCGATACAGTTTTTACGGTATCGAGTACCGATATTTGTTTTCCGGTAGTCGCCGATACTGAATACCGATACCGGAAGTCCCATTAAGGAAGCCGGGCAGCATGTCATTACTCACCGCCCGGCTTCCTGATTAGCCAGGAAGCTGGGCAGTGTTTAATGACTAGCCACCCAGCTTCCAGATTAGCCATGGAGGCGGTTTCCCAACCAATCAGGAAGCCGGGAGGTGAGTAATTACACGGCACCATGGAACCGGCTTCCCAGCCAATCAGGAAGCCGGCTCCATGCTCCCTCGTCTCCAGGTGACGAAGAAGCATGGAGCCGGCTTTCTGGGCAATCAGTAAGCCGGGGGGCGAGTAATGACCTGCTGCCCGACTTCATGATTGGCCAGCTTCCTGACCAATCATTGAGTGACGAGGGAGCATGGAGTCGACTTCCCAGCCAATCAGGAAGCCAGCTCCATGCTTTCTAGTGACGAGGGAGCATGGAGCCAACTTCCCAGCCAATCAGGAAACTGGGCAGTGTGTAATGACTCGCCTCCCGGCTTCCTGATACCAGAAGTTCCGGTATCAGGATAGGCATCAGAAGCATACGAGAAAAATGCACACCACAGCGCTCAGCAGACTCCCAATGATATTCTCCACCAACAATCATTTGCAGGCTGCCGTCATCAAAAGGCCACTGGGAAGTATTCCTCACAAAACATGCAAAACAAACAGACAGCACCTTGTCCTCGTGTAATACAGTTTATTAATCAATGAACATACAAGCTGACATAAATACTACTAACATGGTAATCACTGAATGAATGGTACAAGGCAGACCCCACACAAAGCTGCCTTGCAAGCTGACGCGTTTCTGAGGAATGGGTATATTCCCCGAAACACGTCAGCAGCTTTGTGTGGGGTCTGCCTTGTACCATTCATTCAGTGATTACCATGTTAGTAGTATTTATGTCAGCTTGTATGTTCATTGATTAATAAACTGTATTACACGAGGACAAGGTGCTGTCTGTTTGTTTTGCATCAGAGGCATACTAGTATCGGTGTGGGGGCATCCCTAGTAAAAAGCAGCAACCTTTTCACCCCTTATTTGAGTCGTGTCATATACACATATTAGAGGGCTTCCAGTATATCCAGTTACAATGTGCTTGGTGAAAATATAATGTCTGCTCTCTCTATTTTCCCCTGCGCTTTGGTAGCTGTCATCACAGGCCACTGTCATTTTTTCTTTGTTTACATCCAGTCTGTCTGCAACATACAACATAGAGAACAACATGTCCAAAGACCAGAACTGAGAACAAGGAAAGCATCTCCTCAACATATCTGTATTATTAACGTATTTATAATAGTGTCTGAAGCCATGCATATTGATTTATGTACTACACTGCACTTACACAATTGCTGGATAAACGATCACAAACTGCTTGAAGCAGGCAGCATAAGTTTAGCTAAGCCCTGTCCATTCCCCCATGCCATTACTGCAGGCAGCCAGTTACTGTAAGCAGAATAAACACATAGAAAGATCTCTGAGTGATCATTATACTTAGTCCTGGACTAAGGTATAGTGCTCTCTAATGTACAATGGAGACTGCAGATCACTGCTGACAGACTGATTGTAAACAAAGCAATGCTTTTCTAGCCTGGATCTATGGTAACGTGTCTCAAAACACAGGTAAAGAAATATTAAATATCATGGGTTCTATTTGTAAAGTCAACTGGTACCCCTGGATATGTTAAAAGAGCTGATGTATTATTACTACCTGGCTGAAAATGAAATATTCAAATGTGTGTTTTTTTTAATGATGAACATAAAATCGGAAAAAAAAACAATATACATGCCCTGTAAATGTATACCTTACTACTTCTAGAAATGCATTACGGCAAGGGATATTGTCTTTATTTCAAGACAGGGTCTGGAGACATCAAATTATTCCCTTGGGGAAATATGGGAAGTACTAGCACTAGACATAGCAAATTTTACAAGGTTCATTACAGCTGAACTCCAGGCAAAGGCTAATTACATAGTTCAAATACATATGGGAGCTGTTTTACCTGCCACAGGATTAGTATTTCAATCCTGAGATTTACACAACCCTGTCAGACTGTACAGAGAGGCTGGTGACCTAAGTTTTCTCTTCTGCTGTAAGCAATAAAGCTAGGTCACCTTCCTGCCCTCAGCTTATGACTGTACAGTGAAGGGGCAACAGCAGCTTGCCCCCTGCTCATATTGCTCTTTGCCATAACAACTTTAGAACTTGAATAAGAAGGATGCCTTTTGGAAACAAAGGACCTACACATGCTGTGGTAAAAAGTGGGTGTGGCTAAATTACAGAAAGATATGGGGCATGGCTTAAAGAAGAACTCCGGGCAAATGGTAAATTAACCCTTGAAGTGGGACTAAGAGTTAAGTGTTCATTTTAGTCTAAGGGCTGAAACAAAAAAGATATGCTCACCTGATCCTCAATCCTGCAGTGCTGACCACTCACTTTTATCCCCCTCCGCTCCGGCTGTGGTATGTTCCCCCCAGTCCTCACGTCCTATGCAAGTCAGTGGACTTCTATTAAACGTGAGGATGTCAGCAGGCCTTAGACCCCTGGAGCCTGGGGAAGAAGAGGCTGTGGGGACCGGTCTAACAGCCAAGCAGGATTGATGATCAGGTGAGTGTATCTTTGTTATTTTAGACCTTACACCAAAATGGGATAGCCCCACTACAAGGGTTAATTTGTAATTTGTCCGGAGTTCTTCTTTAAGTCTGAGCCTACTCTCAGTATACACCACACATGTATTCCACATTCCGGGGTCAGGATTATGTAATGCACAGGACAGATTACAGTGCAGAGGTCAGGACTATACAATGTACAACGTAGCTAATAAAATGCATAGATCAGGAATAGAGCTCCAAGCACAAGATTGCAGGTGCAGGTCAGGAGTATATCAGATAGTCTAGTCAGCTGGTCAATAGTCAGCAAATATTGTATGGCATCAGCAGTCAGTCAGTCTGGGAACTGATGTAACCGATAAAGAGGGCAGTACTGGTCATGTAAGGCCTTTCTGTACAAATTGGTTCTGATTAAGTGGATCCAAGCTAGTTGTTAAATTGTGTCATTCCTTAAAGGAGAACTATGAGGTGAGTGCTTTTCACTCACCTCATAGTTCTAGCCGACCTGTGACAATGAGACTGTCACAGGTCGGCTCAGTAGATCAGGAGGTGAGTGAACACATACCGGCGTTCGCTCACCTCTCGATCCTGCCACAGCTCTCTGCCATGACAGGGGAGGGGCTGGATTCCCCCCTCCGATCCTCCAGCGCTGACTGGCGGAACGGACAGGGGAGGGGGTGGATACAGCTGGCTCTGCCTCTAGATAGGCAGAGCCAGCTGTCAGTCACGCAGCTGGGCGGATCCCGACATAATTGTCGGGATCCGCTTCAGCTGTGGCGTCTCAGTATACCGAGAGCAATCCCCCCTCTAGCAGCCATTGTGGCACCTACTCTACCTGACAGGAGTATTGCTGCTGTTACCCCTGTCAATCAGGCAACTAGAGAACAGAGCACCAGCAAGTTCCCAGCATGTCTCATCTCTACATGAAACCTTCTCCACCTTGGGCAACTGCCCCTCCTCACTCCCTCATCTCCTTGACCATGCATATGGGGTTCCTCTAAAACAAATGGGTATTGTATTGGATATACATTGTATTGGAATTGTGAATTTGGCCAGTTTAGATGAAATGATGGTTAAGAAAAATTATATTTAATGGGACCACCTTTTCTAATAATTCCCTAGGACTCAATGACTTAGGATATTTTTGCAGTTTTCCTGTGGTTATGCCTTTTGGCAATCACCACACAGTGAATAGATAAAGTTTAAAAGAGAACTATGGGATAACCTTTTTATCCAATAGTTCACTTTAGGGTCAAAGGAGGACATATTCTAACATCCTCCCGTGACCCAAAGCTCAGTATATAGCGAGATATTGCGAACTGTATACTGAGAGTGCCGCAGCCGGGATGGTCCTGTCGAGATCCACCCAGCTGCCTGATTGACAACAGGCTTTGCCTCTCTAAAGGCAGAGCCAGCTGTGCCCGCCCCTCCCCCGTTCCACCAGTCAGCGCTGGAGGATTGGGGAGGGGGGAGATCCCTGCGGGGAGCAGTGACTGATAGTCACCACTTTCTGCAGGGAGATGATCGGGAAGTGAGCGAGTGACGGTATGTGTTCGCTCACTTCCCGATCAATAGAGCTACGTGTGAGAGTTTCAATGTCACACATCGGCTCTAACTATGAGGATGAGTGTAAATCACTTACCTCATAGTTCTCCTTTAATTTTAACACATTGCAACAATGCTTGTTAGCATTAATCTTCTTTCTGTTAACTGCATTCTAACTTTAATAGTTGCCATGCAGTAAGAAAACAGTAGCTACGCTGCACGGAATAGTTAAAATATGTGCCCTCATATAGTTTTGCTCTTTGCAGTATTTTCTTCTTTATATTTATTATTTAAATTAGTTTTCAAAAGTTATTAAAATGGCACACTATGCAAAAAAAGAAGGCTTTCCCTCCACAAGTAAAGAAATTGTAACAGGTTCCACACTATCCACACTCAACTTCAAGATTTTAAAAGTGGATTCATGGAAATGCTCAGTCAGTGGGGTCAAGTGTGTGTGGATACCATTGGTGCTAGGCACATGCCATTTTGAGAATATACTTCTCATGGGAGATAGTCATTTCTTTACAGTTTCAAAAAGCCAAGATAATTTGCTTGACCAGTCTAGTGTATGAAAGTGTTTTGGAGACAACCAGAGTGTCCTGCTGATAATTAGAACTCTTTATTTACATGGGAATCCTGGGATTAACAAGTCTATCTTTCTACGTTCTAGTTATAATAGTTGCCCTAAAGATAGTAGGAGATGTTAGAACAGTCAGGTCAGTAATCATGTCCTAAAGGTGATACAGTATTTAAGTGGTAACTGAAAGGTTGGTGTTGGGCAGGTCTACCAGTTCAAACATCTTACTAGTAGATATTAATGGCAATTTCTTTCAAGGGAAATACCAATATCACAATATAAAATATTTATGTAAATACTGTCATGTCATAGAAGTAAAATTTCTGATTATTTTTATGTTGGATAGGGTGGAAGTTAATATCCTCATGCATGGAGGTGTTTTTTCAAATGGACTCTTGTCAGGTCGCCAACGGGAAGATTTTTACTTACTCTCTGTCTTAGAGTCACCCAGGGAATAACTGTGGGATTTTTTTCTGGAGTATATCCTCC
Source organism: Nanorana parkeri (assembly GCF_000935625.1). Classification (NCBI taxonomy): domain Eukaryota; kingdom Metazoa; phylum Chordata; class Amphibia; order Anura; family Dicroglossidae; genus Nanorana; species Nanorana parkeri. The sequence goes on along the minus strand of NW_017307075.1, from coordinate 290,837 downwards.
ATGTACTTCTATGGAGAATTGTTTATGGTGACAATGACACCAGTAACTAAATGATTCTGGTAAGGGATATTTGACAGCATGGCATAAAATCTTACAGTTCCACTTTAAAAGTAACTTATATTTTAGTTTTGTGTGAATGTTGGTTACCTCCTGACTTTTTATATATTCTGGAACTTCTAATGCTAGATCTTTGTACCCGAGGCTCCTGTCACAGCTGTTTCACGGCTGCCCCTCCCTTTATACAGTACAGTATATATTAAATAATGCATCAAGAGGAGTGAAGCTCTTGCCCTGACTCAGCCATGGGTACAGTGTGGATATTTTGATGCTGTTGTTTTGGATAAACCAGTCAATAGCAGAATCATTCCACCTGTTTGAACATTGCACAGAAATGTCCATTGTGGTTATATAAATCCATAATGAGTTTGTTTTTTCCCAAATAATATTCTAGTTACTTTTTGGCACTAAATCCTTTATTTAAATCAAATTTAAATTGTTTTCAAAATAATTACCTGCTATTTGTCAAATAGACTGTGGCTGTCGGACTGATCATTCCATAATTTAGCAGAAAAAAATTGCCGTCTGGAGACGGCAACCCGCAGATGCTGCAGTGCCGTCCGTCCGTTTTTTTACTACGGGCGGACGGCAAGAGGTTAATCAAAATCAAAGCAGCATAGTGGTAAAATCCAGCTGTTGTTGAAAATCTTGGCCTAACTGCCTGTGTTTTAAGAATGTGCTTTTTACTCTTGAGAAGTATTAATGACTTTTACCTTTTGAAAAGATTTTGGACAAATCTGTTTCTGTTGTGTGGGTAACATATAAATGGTGGATTTTGTTTCACATGGAATAATTCACAGAAGGTATTACCTTTTGTAGTGAAAAGGGATAGACAAGAGTCACCTAGCATAAAGTCAAAGCAATGTTTTGGCTGTAAGATGCATTACAGGCAGACTTATAGTTTTTCTAAAGAAAGAAGGGAGCAAAGGCTTTATTGGCGTTCTTTGTAATTTAGGAAACCCAACCCAAACTGGATGAAGAAGGGAGGGGAAAAAAAGCTGACAGCCTTAAAGGACCTGTCTGTATTGTGTGTCAGCACGTCAAGAAAGAGATGTTCTTAGCATGAGATTTCTTTAGTAACTTTTGGAATGTCCCCAATGAATAGAGATTTATTTTTGGTTATGAAAAAGTAGGCACTCACCTGGTGTGTAATGACACACTGTTCATCAGTTAGTTATTTGTCCAGCCATCCCCTCACTTTCATCTCATACTGCCTCATTAACAGAGTCACTACCTCATTTGTTTTTTTCCTGCTGAGCCCAGGTCCAGAGTTCCATGTGCTTACAAGGATGGTTGGCATGCACAGCTTGCCTAATGAAAAAGCCTCTACTAATTGCATTGTCTTAAAATTACAACTTTCCATCAAATCTCCCTCTTCTTTTTCTTTCTCCTGCTGGGAAACATTTTGAGTTTGTATTGTATTTGAGAAAACAAAGCCCACCCATTGGTGCAAAGCTCTCATGCAAATCTTCAGCTTCGTACCTAGAATAAGGAAGGTAATTACATGTTACTCCAGGTGAAAGCAATGTTAAACGTCCAGAAGAAAATTAAGTAGAATTGGAAGAGTAAAAGAAACCTGTATCCCCAGGCACAGGATTAGATAATGGTAATTGTTAACAAAAATAAAGAACAAAAGAGAAAAAAATCTGTTTTTATAGATAGATCATGTTCTGTCCTTTTTGATAAATAATGAGGACAGGAATGTATTTTATGCTAAAGTATTTAATACTTTTAGAAATATTTCAGTTGGGAAAAATGTTTTTCTTTTTCATACTCCTGCCTTAAAGATATAGGATGATGGAGATATGACAAGTGAAATCTTTGTACCAACTTTAATCCCTTCCAATCCCCACACAGAATCCATGTACTAGCAATTAACAGCTTATGGAAAAATCAGAGAATCAATCTTCTTAACAGGTTTTTGTGCCAGACATTATATATCAATGTCCTTTCAACTTCGCTAGAATACATAATTTTTTTTTTAAATAGACAAATTATGGGTAATCTGAATGAGCATGAAAACATCTGCAATTTTATGTTGTCATTATAACATCCTGAGTTAGCTAAATAAAACATTGTGAATTTAATTTTTTTTACCAAATTCATATAGAAGAGATATAGCATTGGGTAGGTCACTGTGTAGTGAGGATAACGTCCAGTTGTATGTAGCCACCAACACGGAGAATTTGTGTATATCAAAGTGAGCCTTTGTTTAGCCCAATCAGGACATAGTGACAACTTTACTTAAATGCCTCGCTCTCATCTGCATATACTTACCTTCACGTCATGTCTCTGCCAATCTGTCCGCCACCAGGTGCGAAAAGAAACTCCAAATTTTCTGGGTTTAATATAACATGTGACTCATTCTCCTTCTCGTATGACAGCACTGGTGCGTGGCCCACTGTCATATGGAGGTGGGGAAAGAGTCCTCATCCCCGTGTAAGCTCCAACTCAGTCCCCTGACGTCCCTGTTTGCCAATGCATCATGCATTGCTGAGCTTTCTTTTATGCTATTCCAGTGGCTTGAATACTATCTGGGTCACTGACCAGGAGCAAGTATGCAGATCAAGAGTTCTGACTTTATTGGCTACATGCTTGTTCGCTCTCAGTGACTCAAAGTATGAAGTCCAGAGACAGCCAGGCAACTAACATTTTCAGGTCAGAAATTGCAATCTCGTATTTCTTTCAGTACAGGTTTACTCTTATTGGAAATGCAGCATTTAAAGTGCATGTAAACTCTCATTTAGGCTATATTCACACTGGAATCGGCTCCATGCTGCGTGCACGGCCGTATTAGGCAGCTCCCGGAAAGGACAGGTGCTGCATGTGATTAGTACGCAGCCCCTGTCCTTCTCTGTGGGACTATGTGGCCGTACGCCGCCCTAGCTCACGCGCCCTGCACGTCTGGGCAGGTGCGGGTGTCCGTACTCGTACGCTGACAGGATGGATCCTGTCTGCGTCTGAGCCGGGACACCCGCACCCGTACAGACCTGCACTTGAGGTGAGCGTAGGGGGGCGTACGGCCGCATACTCTCATAGAGAAGGACAGGGGCTACATACTAATCGCATGCAGCACCTGTCCTTCCCGGGAGCTGCCCGATCCGGCCGTGCACACAGCATGGAGCTGTACGTGCCGGCCGTTTCTAGTGTTATTGAGGGCTTACGCACATTTATTTTGCTAAAGCGCAGTATATCTTAATTACCATTTTTCATCTTGGTGCTGCTGATTTCCTGCTGCGACTTTGCTGTCACTTACATGAATACACTCCTGGGATGCCTCCAAGAGTTTTTTTTAGGGCGGCTTTCCTAGGGACAACATTTACAACAGTGGACCCTACCTGTGTAATGTGTGTTAAAAGCAGCCATTTGCAGTCTGCCTCGAAAAAGCCCACTTGACAGGGTGCTAACACAAGAACACAATTAGGAGAGAGGGACAGGACAATGTTATCCTATAACAGGAAGTGCCTGAACAGGACCTTCATGGCAGGATTACTTGGCAGTATCTTCATAAAACGTAAACATTTAAAAACATTATAAAATTACTTTGTAAATGGCATTCACTTGTTTAATGCTTATGAGATTTTAGTGATTGGTTTTACACATATTTTAAGATATAAAAAGTTCTTGCTGAAAAAGGCACAACCTTCGGTTGCTCAGAAGAGCATTTGTCACTCTTGTGGCATGCTCCATTATCTTACCATAAATCTTTGTGTAAAAGAAAGCTTCCTGAAAGGTTTCAGTGTTCACCTGATGTGTCAGGACCGCAAAGCTCACACACATAATATGCTCTTCAAAACTTCCAACAGCATGTTTTAATTGTCAAGTGCAAAGCTGAAAGTGGCCTTCTGACATCAGGTTAAATAAAGTAAAAGCATAGGAGGATCCTTTTGAAGGCTTGACTGGTATTCAAAAAAAATAAGGTTATTTCCAGGGGCACATCATACTAGGGATTGTCTGTGGATATAGGAAGGGTTTAAAACTACAGCTCTGTGGTCTGATATCCCGGTTTCCCTGAGTTCTGCACAGCATAGTTTCCATAAGAATGAATAGAAATCCTCATTTTGCTGGGCAATGTATCCTGTTAAGATACTGCATCATTGTCACCTGTCTATACCACGTCCCAAGACTCTTGAAGACTGCTCTGCACTTTTCATGACACTCTGAGAGCCTTCAAATTCCAGCTTGTGAACACACCAAGTATAGGAATTAAGCAACGATCTTGACGATTTTTTTGCATGCATCAACAACTGTCACGGCTCATAAATGCATTTCACTGACACAGACAGGCTTTTAAGATTTCCAAGCCAGGGAGATAAGACATCCTCAAGTGTCATGGCATGCATTTGTTATCTAATCGAGTTTATTATCTATTCATGTTAACCACTGGCAGTTGCTCTTCAGTGCCACCCAACTGGTCAAACCCCTTTTGTGTTTTGTGAAAATTATAGATGATTACAGGAATTCTATTTAAAAGTACAATATTTTAGGGCTCTTTTAATTGTATAATGTTTATGATAGAGACATTTCATGGCTTTACATATATACAATTTTTTAATGAAGTGATAGGTATACACTTTTGGCACTCATAGCCTCCTAAAGTGTCATGAATAGTGGCAGCTTCATGAGCCAATAGAGTTGAGAAGTACAGGAGATACTTACATTGTTACCCTGAAGCTGGTTGACCATCTTGCTTGTGTCTACATGTTCGATTTAAAGCCAAAGTTCACCTTTAGGACATGCGATTCATGTAACTTAGCTGCTGTGTATTTTTCTTTTCCTTCTTTTCTTACTTTTTTCCCCCTCTTATTCATGATTATTCACTTTGGGGCTTATGCATGAAATGTGTGCTAACAGAACCATTTTAGTTTTTTTCCCAAACCAACCAGTCTGGAATTACCCTGATCTGTTACTGCCAGTAATGCATAGCCGGGGTATTGCCACTAACAAATACATCAGGACTGAAGCAGTTAATGAAAAAAGGTCTAATTACAGCTGCCAGGACGGTCATCCCGCGCCATTGGCATACGTCGGTGGCCCCTACCCTGGTTGAATGGGTGGTAGAGCTGGATCATATAACAGACCGAGGAGCGTGAAGTTGCAAATGCATATGTGCACACCTGGTCTACCTGGCTCACCTTTAGGGAGTCGACTGGCTTTACGGAGACTGTGTCCTCCTGAGCTCATGGCCTATTGGTCTAGAGGGGTCCCATGGCAGGGGGCGGGGCCTCCTTTGTACTCTCTTGTCCATACCCTTACTCCTTCTTTGGCCCTTCTGCTGTCGTCCTCTTGCTGTTTTTTCTAATCTATTTACCTCCCCTCCCTCCAAGGGTTCCACCCTGGTTGTCTTCTTGCCTAAGTCCATGCTATACATCTAGCTCAGCATCTGCCCCCCTACTCAAGCTGGCTCACAATGATGGAGACTCACTTCAGCTGCCTTTTGCTTATATCTTTGAAGCTCTTGAGAGGTGGGGCTCACACATCACGGCACCATGGCGACCTGGTTCCGTATATTTAGTACCAATCTCCTTACCAGTTTGGACATTTTTGCAATGTTAAATGTACGACTTTTGCTCTAAACACACGAATACTGCTGTCTGTATAGTTACTGTTAGCTACTGTGTCCCACTAGGGACAGTCTACTCTTTCCCTTTTTATTGTCACTTTTTTGTGCTTAATTCTTTTATTTGTGGTTATCTTTTTTGATTTGTACTGAACATTTTTAATAAACTCAGATTGAACTAAAAAAACGTCTAATTCTTCTAAATTCTTGATGCTACACCACCTGCCAGTTTCTTATACCTCTCAGTGGCTCTGTTGGTGAGATCTGTGTATGAATTCCAATTAAAGTTATGGAGAATGCAACAGAAAGTGCTTAAGCTGAGAAAGGTGGACAGGAACAGAGCAGGAAAATCTCACTGTTGCAATATCCAATAAATATAAGTAACCAGGTGCAGACTCAGCCCAGAAGCCTCCACCCTTAAGAAAAATATCTCTTTTGGGTAGACAGGCACTTTAAGACCTGAAATGGCTAAAAAATTTAAAAAAAAAACAACTGTTGTAACTTGAGCTACCTGTCTCTTGGAATTGACGAAATCGTAATGGTAATAGCTACTAGTGAGCAGAGCATTTATTCATAAAAAAAGACAAATCCTGTAAAATGTGTTAATTTTGTATTATTATTATTATTATAGTACAGGATTTATATAGCGCCAACAGTTTACGCAGCGCTTTACAATATAAGGAAGACATTACAATCACAATAAAATTCAAGACAAGATGGTAAGGAGGGCCCTAATTTATAAGATAAAGTATCTGTGCTTGCCCAATGTAGTTAAAGATTAGTGGTATAATTTATGTCACATGCACATGTCAAATTATGAATAGTTGAACAGTATTTTTTTCTTATTTTTTTTATCTAAAGCTTAACATTTATGAGTATAGTACTGTATAGCATTCTGTACAGCAAATCAGTATCTACATCCATTGCTACACGTGTTTAAATAAAAAAAAAGTTGTGCAAGGCCAGTGTTTATGGCATTCAACTTATTGCATATCTATATAGCCAAGTGCATAAGATCAAGTAGCCTAGCCTGAGTAAAGCATGTAGCAATCACTAAATATAGTCTTAACTGATTTTTAAAGGAAAGCATCGCAGAATATGTTGTCATTTGGGGCATTACAGATTTTAAGATTCTTTTTTCCTTACCTCACTTTACAATAATTTAGTGTGTTTCAAAGATTGCAATTAGTTTGGATGTCCTTTTTTTTAAAGAAATTTGTGACGGTTGTTTTTTTTCTTTTGCTTGGTATGTGTGATGGCACACTGACCTGACACAGCATCACTGGGAGCAAGTGCATACACGATGGTACCTTTTCAGTGCTAATGACAGCTGATTAGGTCACCAAGACTGTAGCACTCGCAGTTGGAATTCAGAACGTTCTAATGAATCATTCTTGCAGCTTGAGAGGTTATGAACAAAATGGACGAATTCAGGTGCTGACAAAGGCTGTGACCTTTGCTGCTATAATATCACTGTTTCACAGGCTGGTTAGTTCTCTAACCAACTTTCAGCCCATCAAAAATTGATTTAATTGCAATTCCAACCCCCCCATTAGAAGCATTGGAGTATAACTAATTGTAGTAATAGAGAGTAATAAGGCTCAGATAAAAAGCTTTCCTTAGCCTCCTTTGTATCTTGTGTCACTGCCTGTCAGAGGTCAGAGAGCTTGCATATTCTATTAGTTGCCTTCATTTGGACAAATTAGTTTACCCAACAGTAATTAAAATGCCAGTACGGGTCGGGAAGAGCTGAAAGCACTTGATGGGCACAAAGATGAAGGACTTGACAGCTATGGTGGCCTTCCTTGCCAAAGCGTGTCACTGCTGAATCAGAGGATACACAAACCACAAGAATATATGGTTAGCGGCTTTGGGGTCATGTCATTCTTCACCTGCTTTAGTGTATTGTTTTTCGCCTCTCATCCAATTTGTCTTTTGTCACCTGCTTGAAGGTCGTGGACATTATTTTTAGCCATTGTTACTGAAACAGTGTAGTAAAAAAAAAACAAGTGCTGAAATCAATACCTGTTATATAATTTCTCTCAAGTTCATGAGCTGTTTAAATTACTTAGACCAAATAAGAAATCGAGTAAAACTTGTATAAGAACACAAGTGTCAGTATGAAGAGAGACATGGAAAGAAGCCTCTCTAGGCGAGAGTTTTTTTTTTTGAGGGTGTGGGGGTGGGCTGGGGTGTTAAATAGAAGTGGGAGATGCTTTAGGATCACTCAATGACTGACATGAGGGACTTTTTATAACCAAAGCTCTTCAAGACTTTGATTGTGATGCATTAAATCAACTCCAGTAACCCAGCACAGTCTGTGCATTCAGGATTTCCTTAATTTTCCTTGCACAAATTTAATTTGTGTCATTTGGTCAGTAATTGCTATAGCGGTCATCAGAGGAAATGCTTAGACCATTTCCTGCTAGGGGTAATTGAAGGTTGGAGTTGGAAACACTGCTGTAGAAAGCCATTAGCAATCCGTAATACAATGCATTTTTTCTTTGGTAAAGCCTTACACAGCCACAGACCAAAACTCAATATAAACAGTTTGTAAAGCCACAAAGATATAAAAACATATACCAAGCAACCTTTGTTTTCAACTATTGTGCCGTATTTACCTCCAAACTAATGTATAGATTTAAAACCATAGTTCATTGTATTGGGAATACAAATCTGTTACCTCTTTGACAAATATACTTGACACCTTTCTATATCATTTACTTATAAGAAAAGAGGTTAGTCATTGGCAACACTGTTTACTTCATGATGTTGTGGCAGAATGTATACTGACCAACTGAATGAATACTTCCCAGCTACTGATACAAATTGCAAAGAATATTGCCTTGAAGACCCAGGTAAACGTATGTTTCAGTGTATTGCCAGTCCATAGTGATAACTGGTATACTTGTACGCTGCACCTTCGATACTCTGCTTCTTATCCTCCGTTGATTTCCTAAAGGCAGCTGGTTGGAAGTGAACTCTGATTGCAATTATGAATCCATATGAGCACCAGAAAAAAAATATTGGTACTCCATCTACATAACAAAAAAACGGTATCAGTGCATTCCTACTCTAAACACTAATACACATATGTGAATAACAGCCATGGAACCCTACTGGGATTATTATGCGCAGTGTACACAGGCCATACAGAGTCTGCCTTGTGCAGAACTTAAGGTGACCCAACACATAATCGATATAATTTGATTGTGTAAATGATGTAACCCAACAGATCAAATTTCATACAAACTGAGCAGGCAAAACATATAGCCAACCAATAGCAAATAAGAATCTATCATGTTTGACTGAGACATTTTGATCAGACAGTTTGAAAATCTCTACAATTTCTTACTGAAAGTATGTAAAGTCTCTGCAAATGTCAGATACTCAATCATAGATATCAATTATTTATGTGAAAAAATAGTGTCTCAATCAATTTTCCAACTGTGTTGAAGATAGAGTAATAGCGGGAGTATATCAGTGAGGGCTAATTCAATAATTAAGTGAATGAGAATTTTTTTAATATTTAAATTGCAATGTGTATGGTGGGCATAAGAGTGACTGTGCTCGGTGAAGTGCACAGATGCTTGAGTAAGCTTAAATTGAAGGTGTTTTGTTGTGTTGTGCTATATCTACTCAGCCTTAATTTTGCATTCACTGCTCAAGCACTTCTATTGCTGTCCATTCAGTATTCACTCCAGATGGCCTTGTGCACTGCCTAAATGTAGGGTTCAGAAACTCTACACACATAATATTTTAGCTTGGGTTCACATTGTTACCCTTCACTAACTGAACACTGGTGCAAGTAAAGTGTCTATGTTCACAATCTAAACAGTAGAATCTCTCCACCTCTTTAAGTTGGTTTAAATGTCTTTAAATATTTTAATTAAGATATGTATTCTTTTGAAATGTTGGCAATATAATCGCATATTAGATTTAAAAACATTTAATTAAAGACATTTAATATTTCTTTGGAAAATTCATGAGAATTAAAAGCATTGATTATTTTTTTTCCTGGCCTTTTTATTCTGTGCCACACAAACTCACATAAGGCCAATCTTTTAAAAAGAATAAAGACTCAAGCTTGTTCTATTAAAGAAGAGGAGCACTCAAGTGGAAAGATCAAGGTGGTGGGAAAGCCACAGGTATCTTGCTGAGACAGAACGCCTTTACTAAATCAGCGTCTCAGTGTGCACCTGGAAAAATGCCTTAGTATAATCCCTACCACAGGCCTACTGGGAGGTCAGATTTGTTGGAGTGGCAGGGATTAGAAGTGGTTTCCTCCCCTCTCTCTTCACTATTGACTTACCTTGATGCTAATTTAGACCCGTGGCAACAATCAAGGAGTGTTACTGCATACCTTCTCTGGAAAAAAAAGTGCTCTTCTTTCCTTTGTTTACATTTTTTTAAAGAATCTTAAGAAGCAAATTGCTCACTAGAATGATTTGAGTGAGGCTGGTATGTTATTCACCCCAGTAATTGGCTTTGGTAGTTATTAATGGATTATGGGAAAGAAAAAGGGAAAAATAATGTATTACTTTGTAGTTGCATGCTTCATTGACAAAATACTTTTCTCAGGTTTTTTGAAGGCCAATTGCTACTGAAAGAACTGCTCTTAGAGCGAAAAGAAAAACATTTAGAAGTGTTATTTTTTCTATTGCATCCAAATGCTGTAATACTAAGACTCATGTCTAACTGTTTGCTGTATTTCATTTCAGAGATTTTATGCAATTTTGGTGTGTATTATTTTTTTTATGAATGATCTCTCGCTTTTATTGAGCATTATATAAAATAATGTCACTACTATCATTTAAAATGTTCACAAAACTATATTTTTTTATAGATATATTTAAACATTGTTTTCAACATAGTTGAATTATTTTATTACTTAAAGCTGAATATCTGACAAATAGCTAAATACAAAGTTGAGATACATATACTGTATGGGAGCTGTTTTTCCCTTTCTGAAGGATTTGTATTTCTCTCCATATGGTCCTGAAATTTATCTCACCCTAAAGCTGCCCATACACCTTACAACCGTCGCACGACTTTCGTTGTGCGATGGTTGTAAGGTGACTAAAATCTCATACGATCTGCCCATCTTGGACAGGCAGATTGTACTCAGCGGGGAGGGCTTGCGATGATTCCAATGCTGAGGGGGCATCGTGCGCTTGCGCACACTGGCCCGTTCGACGTTTGTCTTCCGAGCACGCCACTAACCGAAAATTGTACGATTCTCGGCGGGTTTTCGAGCGTGCTCGGAAGACAAAAGACTTGTGACCGTACAGTAGAAACGTTCGCACGCCTTCCATACACCTGCCGATTATCGTACAATAATCGGCAGGTGTATGGACACCTTAACAGTCTGTACAACCTGCCATTAAGCAGCAAGGACTCGTTCACACGAACGGCTGACTTTACTGCCCCTCTGAAAAAACGATCCACATTCATTTGTGTGGTTTTTGTTTTTTGTGTTTTTTTTTATATCTGCTTGGGGTTCAGCTTTAAATTATCATATACAGTAAGCAGTGCAGTTCTTCACTCAAGAATTAAAAAAAAAAAAAAGTTCTATATCAGTAGTGCAACCCCTGTAGCAAAGTGGGGTGATCCCTTCCCACCTTAATGGATTAGAATTATAACAGCAACACTACAGGTGAGATCTGGAACAGCAAGCAGCCTGTTCATGCTGCCCAAGGCAATGAGTCTGATGCATACCCCAATATTGCCTAGAGAGCAGGGCCTGGATTTGCCATTCAGCCTAATGGCAAGTGGATGCTTTTTCCATCTATGAATTTGTTTTCCGCATTGTTAGAAGAAATACTGTATCTCATACCAATTTATTAACGCATTGTCACAATAGTCTAAGCTAACTTATGACCAGTAAATGAAGAAAGTAGAAGCTGATGGTAGCAGAGAGATGTTAGTTTAGTAGTCAAAGTTTGTGTACCTTCCAGTGGTGGAACTCCAGCCCTGCCTAAGAGACACAACAGCCGCAGCACATCTACTGACTGCTTCTGTATCATTGGAGAACAGAGGAAACATTTGTGTAAATTATTCTAGAGTACCGTATATCTGATTTTGTGTCGCATGAGGTAACAGTATCTCACTATCAAAAGTCAGTTGAATTATTCTTGGTGAATATGCCAGCCAGTCAAATCTTCCCTTTTTTTCTAATATGCTGCATTAAAAACCAAAAGGGGGATTTAATTGGCTGCTCTAGATAGCACAACCAATTCTTCCTTCATACACTTTAATTACCCCCTCTGTGTCTGCGATTACTTAAAGAGTGAGTGATATTTGAGTTTTAACTAGGCAGTGTGTTAGGTGAGCGCAGTAAGGTAATGACTTGATACATTGAATCACCCTATTGTCTGCACTGTCAACAGAACAGATGAACCCCATGATCTCTGCATCGCTGGTTAATCTCCCCTTCCCTCCCGCTTATGTTTTTACAGCTCCTTTGTTACTGGGACAGCTTGCTGCCGCCATACATCACCACTCAGGATTTGGGACCTTCAGAGGTAATGTCTATCTGTCATATCAAACATCTGTTTTCTGCCAGAACATAAATGATCTGGCTGGTCATAGTCTGTTTTGTACCTTCTTTTTAAGATCACAGGAAACATTTGTTCTCATGTATCCAGCAAATTTTTCAGTAGACATCTAGTGACCTAACTCAACACAATGGAGTCTTGCAGGTCATTAAACTGAAATGATGTCATTGTGGAATATGAGAAAATGAGCCTCTTATTTACTTCTGGCATCTGATCATCACATTTTAAAGTAACTTAGTGTACAACACTCAAGTTGTCATTTTTTTATTCTATGGGGAAAAAGGCCTGGTACAACCAAGATAATTTTGGGGCTGGTGTGAATATCTGTAGGCCGCTCATAATTTAGGCACACCTGTTTTAATTAAATAGCACATTTTTCTGCAGTCAGTGCAGAGTTCTTAAGCATTTTTATTAACTGGACTTTGAAATGTATGAACAAAAAAGGATCTTGTATTTGTGGCCAGAGCTGAATTTTAGGCCAAAACTTTGACATGCGCAGAGGGTATTTGCGCACAAACATCTTCTCTTTATCAATATTCCATAGGCATACTATGGCGAATACACTCACCTGTGTGTGCAGGTATTTATTACTGAATTATGGGGGAGACCTGGGGGGTTACTTATTATGCCATAAAAATCATAAAAACAAACACTGTGAATCATGTATTTTCCGATGCAGATGTTTCTGCAATCTTACCACTGATGCATTGAGCTATAATCATGTCTTTTAGGCAAGACATTTACTTTTAAACGTTTAAAACTTGTGTTATTCGCCTGCCTCTTCCTCCTCTCTCTTACTCACATAGCGACATGTGATTGGAAGGCGGGCGAAGGCTTCTAGGCACTGCAGGGAGTGAGGGATGCGACTTGGGCAGTGAAGTGGTCCGGTCTTATAACTTGCCTATTCACAAAATACCTTTTTTCAAAGAATACAAGGCATTATGTGATTGGAAGAGGAGAGATGATGTCACAATACCACCCCCTCCTCTCTTGCACCCATATCAGTATGACTTGTATTCTTTGAAAAAAATACAAGGCATTTTATGAATGTGCAAGTAGTGAGGAAGGGCAGGTGATGCGACCAGAATCTCAGCGTTATGTGCAGAAGACTGCATGCTGCAAGGTAAAATTTCCATACTGTGCATCATAATTTACATACCCAACATGGTGTGTCAATTATCATTTTTTCCTGGAGTTTGGCTTTCAGAAGAGGTCACAAGGCCAGTTTAATTGCTAGGCTCTTTTAAATTGCAACATATCAGCACATGTAGTTAGACTGCAATTTCATGGAATATGTCTAAATATAATTGTATATTACTGTTGACTAAGTATGTAATGTCAGATGTGCACAAGTGCAAAAAAAGAAATCGAACCATGGGTGGGAATACCTCCATGTGGGTCTCCAGGTGCCCAGTACCATGAAAATAGCACCACATAGGTCTCTATGTCCAATCTGCTTAATATAGATCAAAAGAAGAAAGTAAAAACCCACAACAAAGACTATTTCTAGAGCTAGAGTTGCAGTATGAAGTTTAGAGGTAGGCAGTAAAATCCAAAAAGGCCCTTTTGGGCCTGTATCTACTTAACCGAAAGACGTGCAAAGAAAGTATGCAGCATAGTGTGTGGGCAGCTGTTTCTTCAAGTTAAGATGAATTCTACTTAAAGTATGTAATAAACTGACATTTTAAGAAGATGAATCTGGAGTCACTTCTGACAGTCCAGAGCAGGTGGGTTATGGGTACAGTGACCTAACAGATCAATTCAGTTTTAGATCCTTAAAGGGTATATGGTTTCTGTATGCAGTGAGTGAAAATCCCAGACATAATGTCTTATAGGTATTTTGCTTTCAGTCAGAATCATTTAGACGTTTGAACTTTTAAATGTTTCTCTGGCAGATATTGGGAAAGCAAGCATAAAACATTAACCGTGATGTTCTGTAAGCTTGGAGTTTAGGGGAAAAAAATGTTTAACCCACTGCAACTAGTGAGAATTTATCTTTTCCTTTTAAAGCCGCACTACAGAAATTAGTACTGGAATATGATTGGTTGCTATAGGCAACATATATACGTTTTTTAATCAAAATTGTTCTTAGCACGGGGCATTAGGCAATGTAAAGCGGAAATAAAGTCCCAAAATAACAAACTGATAGGAGCTATTTTTTGACACAAGAAAAAGGCAAAGTCTCTTCTACCAAAAACTATGTGTCCTGGCTCCTAGCAGCACATTATTATTTTCTATTAACACTCCATGGCACATGCGCTGTATTGTACAGTCCAGGCTTATTCTTGTCATCTGTAAGATACCGAGAATGGAGTCGGGTGCTGGGAACAATGTACAGTACCTCTTGTGTGTAGTCGCAGGAGTTACTTCCTCAGTGGCCGTCCAGTGGCAACAGCATTGTGCAACCTGAAAGCGGTGACTAGAGCTTGGACTGATCATTGGTGGAGGAGGGCACTGTGTAAGGTAAGTGTGCAATAATGTGCAAGGATGCTCTGCATCCTTGCACATTATGACAAGAGCCCACCTCCCACCCAACAGACTTGGTTCCACTTTAAATATATCACTGCTTACACCTCCTTAGCCCTAAACGTAACCCATAACCTATTCACTGACAATAAGGTAACTCCTGAAGACCTTTTATATTTTGGGGTGCAGTACATCATCACGTTGAGGCCACATGTTGATCTGCTTTAGTAACTCAGAGGATCCCAGGGAGCGGCACATAAAGAATACTCGTATTTGTCTTAATGAATAACTATGGTCAAACTTTAAATTCACATATGTGATGTAGGCTGCCCATACAAGCAAAACTGGACCCTCTGTTTATCTAAGTACTCCCTGGAACATTTTGTAAATACTTTTTCTGCCAGTAGAAACAATAGACATACACTTCCTTTAATAGAGTGACAACACTCTTTCTTCTGCAGCAAAATCACTTATGTGTTTTCAACCATGCTGCTGCTCTAGTTGCTTATACTGTATGTTGGCAAAGTTGATAGCCCTATCAGTAAATAGCAACCTCTAGCTCTGCCCACAGCCCTTTAGATTGATGGCACATTGCTGTTTCTGCCAGAACTGGGGAAAGTGATGTAAACGTTCTTTTCTTGATCATACAATACAGAACACAGGCAGATTCAAAGATGACTGGGTAATATGCAGGTACCATCAGATCATGATTGGACACTGGCAAGAGCTGTGAGGACCCTCATATAACCTCTCCCACTCCCAAGAATCCTCAATTTGCTGCTAGTGTCCCTAGGTGATGGATGTCTCCTCTCTACTGAGAGACATGTATGTACTGTAGTTTACTTATCTTGTTACTGTGATTCTTCAATCAAATGTTCTCTCTGGCTGCATCAGTCCTGGGTGACAAACCCACAGCCTCTTTATCAGTGGCCCACGGCAACATCTTTGCTAACCATACCATAGTTTGTAGTCCTTTTGACCTGGGTGTACATGTGTAGAGACTAACCCATATTAGAGATTATTTTAGTGTCCCCATATATGGGGCACTTGAAAAGCATGTGATCTTGTAGATAACTCAGCATTGCACTGTCTATGGAACATGACAAAGAGATTGCTGCACATTCACTGCTTAATAGAAGGGGATTTCTGTAGAATACGGGAAGTATATGTTCATGTCCCACACATATGGCCAGGTTCAGCTTGTGGTTAAGTTCATCTTATTTTAGAAAATACCAAACACTTTTACTTTTCTGATTAGTTCTACAATTTGGTTCTTTTTAATCAGCCCTTGGCTTTATCTGGGTTTACTTTTTTAGTGATATAGTGAAATTAAAGAGTTATTGCTGTATTTTTCCCTGACACACCATATGGTAATGCTATTCAGTGCAATATAATCTACAACGTATGCCAGTAGTTGCTTCCCTAGGTAATCCTAGCCCCTGACCTATGACTAACTGCATTTCAATGTACCATAATGTGCATGTGAATGTACAGTTTGCTTGTAGGTGAGTGGGAGTTTTGTCAAGTTACCGGGAAGTATACTCTACGAAGTGCTTGTACTGCTATGTCAAAGCTGCAATAAATAAATAACAAACAGCAAAAAAACAACACAGAAAAAAATGGCTTAATCACATAACCATATGTAATGTTCCCTTAAAGGAACAAGATTATTTTAGACATAAGGTCCAATAGTTTGTTGCTCTTGATGTAGTATTGGCTCATTATTATTAAGTATTTATAACGCCAACAGGAAGACATTACAGATGCAATACAATTCAAGACAAGATGTTTAGGAGGTCCCTGTCCGTGAGAGCTTGCAATCTAAAAGATAGGAAGTTTTCCAACTAAAATTCATGTTTTAAGAAGACGTCCCTTTTCTTTCAATACACAAGTGTCTGGTTTTGTAAACATTACCACTTCATCCTTTCTAGGCCATTGACTGGTGGACTGCAACACTTAAATGGTACCACCACATAGGCCAGAAAGTATGGCCCTTAAAGTGTTTCTGAACCACGAAAAAGTAATACAATGCAGATTACCAGTCCTTAGATGTGATGGCTGCCTTTAGTTGTTTGTTTGTTTTTTTCTCCTTTTTCACATGTTTATCATGCTATTACCGTGTTTCTCTGAAAATAAGACACTGTCTTATTTATTTTGTGGCTCAAAAAAAACACTAGGTCTTATTTTTGGGGTAGGTCTTATTTATTTATTTATTTTTAATGTACAACAATCCTTATTCATGTAGAAAAATATATGGTGATCAGAGCAATCGGGTGCCGTACCTTTTCAAGAGGAATATGGTAATTGCTGGCCAGAATGAGCGAAGCGCACTTTCACTATCATTCCTCACAGGCGGAGTGCATTTGGTATCACTCTGCCTGTGACAGGAGGCGGCGCTATAGAGAAGGCATTGGCTTATGCGGCTCTGCTCCCTCCGCTGCCGCCTCGCTTCCTCTAGCCCTGGCTTCGTTGACACCGCTGATTCTCTCCCGTGGCTCTTCAAGTTCCCCCTTATGCCACCATGGCCCTAGTAATGGTCACAACTAGGTCTTATTTTCGGGGTAGGTCTTATATTTGAGCAATTCCCATAAATAGTACTAGGTCTTATTTTCGGGGTAGGTCTTATTTTCAGGGAAACGGTAAATTTATCATGCCACACTTTGTGCGCCAGGATGATCACTTACTTTTGTGCATCTATATGTGAGCAGACTGGCTCCTGCTTCATAATCCTGAACCGATTAGTCTCCCTGCAGGTTCTTTTGTTCACCTTGCCTGGCAGTACCCTCCGTGCTTCCTTCTCAGTGGCTTGTCCTTACAGATCCATAACAAAGAAAAAGGACAACACAGGCATCCTGGGTGCTGTGGGCCAAGATGGCAGTGGTGACACCGCTGCTAACCTTAAAATATGCTAGACACACTGCTGCTGATCTATCTCATCTTGTGGGAGCTTGTGCCTTTGACTCAGATCATGATTTGGACCCACCACCGCCTACCTTCATGTCCGCATCTGAGGAAGACACTGAAAGCTATGATGAGGATCTTGCCTCTGTGATTAGTCTATATTTACCTTCCAAGACACTTAGAAATGAAGCTAAAATGCCCACCGTTGGGGATTCTTATGCTGTCGTGCAAAAATGCTCCATTTCCCTTGGGGGTCCCTCTAATAAAGTCCAGGGCATGAGGGAGGACACCTCACTTATTCGTCATGACCTTGACAAGATCAGAGACCACACCTCAGCACTAGAAGAGCATTTCAGTGAACTGGGAGATGCTACTGGTCCTTTAAAATCTGATGTTAAAGTGGCATTGTAGAGAGCAGTTGCTAACTCCCTCAAAGCGAAGGATTTAAAAAAATTTGGCACAACAATACTAAAACAGTGGGGTTCCTGGAGCATGCGGAAGGCACTATTCCTACAGAATTTATACAACAGTGGCTGCTCACTAACATGGGTAAGGACAACATCTCATTGGGTTCCTACTCATTCACTCCCTCCAGGTAATCTGCCAAGACTACTGTTGATACACTAGCTTAATTATTAGGTAAAAGGAACTTCTCCTTTGGAAAATCCATAACCTAGGTGAGATATTGTTTACCAGATCAAACGGCATTCTATTTCCTGACTTTTGTCCAGAAGTCCAAAAGAGAAGAACTAGGATTCAAGATATCAAAAAATGCTTGTGGCAGTATAAATTCTAGTACTCCATGCTGTACCCAGCACAGCTCCATGGAATTGCAAATGGCGAAACACACTTCTTTAAAACTCATATGGCTGCCTCGGACAAGTTGGGTCGACACAGAAGACAACATCAAGACTCTCACAGACAAGTGTTTTGCTCTTTCTGTTGCCTACACAGGCTTACCCATTGACTTTTTTCGCTTGTATAATTGTTTGAAGATTTTTGAGGGACTTGCCTTGGTTTCAGAAGCCTTCATTCAATCTGGGCACCTCTTGTTCCTTTATATTTGCTGGTTAAAGTGCCTAAAGGCGTTGTGCTGTTTTGGTTAATGAATGCTTCGGCAGGAGGTGTTCATTCATAGTTTAGTTTGCTCCTGGGGTGAAGAGTTGTGGCACCCTTCTAGCCTTGAAAGGGGTTCGGCTGGAGGACCCACCAGCCACAATCCACATATTTTTTGTGTACTCACCTATTCTCTCAGCACAGCTTGCCGGAACTGTTAAGAATAGGAGCCCTCTTTTTCTTTCCTTCATTGAGCATAATATAATTGAGCATAATATATATTATGCCTGATAAAGGCACCTTGTGCGGTCCTGAAATGTTGCCGTTTGTTTGACCATCAATAAAGGTGTTTTGCACGAAGACCCTTGGTGTCCTAGTGACATACTCTATAACTTTAATTTCAGCAGCACCATCCACAGCCACTTTAGCACCCATTCTCCCAAGGGCCTTACCATAGGATTTGATGTTTTTTATGTCAGCCTCAGCTAACGCTGAGGATGCCTATGTCACAGCCCTCTCTCTTATAACACAATCAGAATGGTTACTTGCATGACGTGCCCTAGAATATACTCTTCTTCAAATGGCATAAAATAATTCTTGCAGAAGTGGGAGTTCTGGGCTGAAAGGGAGTAGGCTGGCAAACTGCTGGCGCATATTTCCCATTAACAACAAGCGAAAGCTTATGTTGGTGCCATTGATGAATTGTGATGTATCCAAACTAAGGCAGACATGATTCTGACTGAATTTTCCCATTTTCTTTTAATTCTTATACAAGTTCAAAGCTTGCTATCCTACCCCAAAACTATATGAATTTCTTGGTAAAGTCCAGCTTCCCGCACTTCTTGATTCTCCTATCATATTATAGGAATTAGATTGTGCCATTATGAGCTTTCCTAACTGTAAGTCCCCTTGTGCTGATGGTATCGCTATTGAAGCCTATAAACAGTATCGTTTCTCTCTGCTCCTGGGGCTCCTAATAACATTTATTGTCGGTTTAGGCTTTGATTACTTACTGGAGCCATTATTGTGGTGTTCCAGAAGAAAGGAAACGACACACACAGAAACCTGTGTCTATGGGCTGTTGTATGCACAAGCTGATTATCCTTGGGGCAGAAAAAAGCTATTTACATTGTATGCCCCTATATGTATCTGAGTGCATGTGCCTTAGAGATCCTACAATACCCAAAAGATTTGGGTGGTTTATATGCTCCAAATTCCTGGTTATATTTTTTGGATTCACAGATGCAACACCTCAGTAGGTGGGAGTCGGTGCAGTTTACTCCTCTCCCTACAAAATTTCCATGTACTCGTTTAAAGGGCAGAATTCCTTATACATTCCTGAATGCAAAACCTATGTTACATGTATTAATGGAGGAGCAGAGTTGTCTCCCTAGCACAGGAAGTGTGCTAGGATTGCAGAAAACCTTTCCTACTCCTCTGTAACATGGGGGGGGGGGGCCCTGCCCCCTCCCCCATCCGTTCCTCCAGTCAGCGATTTCTTTAGCTTTGTGGACGTAGTGAAAATTCACTTTGCAAATAATACTCAATAAAGTGCAATGAAAATTAAAAAAAAAAAACAGTAAGCTGAAGGAAAATTCAGTCACAATATTGGGGTAAGAGAAGACCTGTAAGTGTTACTTCACTGCAGCAGAGAAAAAGCAGGTCCTTCCCTGCTAGAGTGGGCTGTACTGTGTGGCAGAGATGTGTAAACCTCAGGACTGGATAGACAGAAACACAATTTCTTTGGCAGGTAAACTGTCTTATATTTATAACATTTGTGCATTCAGCTGTTTGCCTTGAGTTCGACTTTAACTTCCATTAAAGAAAACATAAAGAGTAGCAATTTGTTTTCTTCATTGGGGAGACATCGTAAATAAATGACTGTCCAATGTGCTGCTTTTATTTTTTGACTTCAGTTTGTTTCTAATTATTCTTATACTCTGTGGCCTTACATTCTTGGCTTGTAAAAGCACTGTTCCTAGCAGACCTACAATCCAAGAAGTTTTCTTTATCTACAGCAATGATTAGGAAACGTCTGTAGACTTACAGGGTGAATTATATCAGACAGTCCACAAAGTAAGGATAGACTCAATGTTTCCACTTCGCATTTGTCAGTAAATACAAAAAAGGTGTTTATTGAGCTTTAAACCAAATGGAAGCCACAAATATTTTTTGGCACGTTTGTTAAATGTTTCTTTGGTTATGAATGAATGCTCCTTACCTGAAAAAAAGAAAGAAAATGTGCCATCCCTAACTACTTTTCTGGGAGAACCTGAAGCAGATAATAAAGCTGTAGAAAATAGGATTAAGGTATTGAACAGGCAGGATTTAGTCTGATCTTTCAATAATACCAAAGCCTGACTGAAGAGCGAATCAAGGACCAGAAACCATGCAACCAACCTAAGACTTGACTCTGACAGCTAAACGTGGTTTTCTGTTTTTCTTTTATGTTTTTCTTTCATCATATACCTATATGTGTGAAGTTTATCCCTTTTTTTGCTGTTTTTTTTTTTTTTTTAAAGAAGGAGAGATTAGAGACTTTTCAATTAAACAAATACAAGAGTTCATGTGCTCCCATTAACATGTATGTGTTTATATGTAATTAAAATATATATTGAATAATATATATATTCATATTGATATGATAATATATATATATTCATATATTATTCATCTATGTTTATATGTCATTTATAAGCTTCTTAAATACACGTGTGATGTTGATCTTGTAATAATCCATTTGATTTATCCCAAAAAAATATATAATATGATGAAAAACACATTTTATTTATTTTTGTAAATGTATGGAATACTACAATCTTTTGCAGTGATTAGATTTTTGTGAAAGACCAAAAGAAATGTGTGGCTTGCTTATTATTCTAATTAAGTATGGCTTATGTAATATTACACTGCCTGTCCAAAAAAATAATAAGTCACCGCCTGGATTTAGCAAAGCGAATAGGTAAGAGCCTTTGATTGGATAGCAGATCTAGGTTCAGCAATGTTATGTGTCCAAAAAATGAGGCCAGAATGACCAAGTTTTTTCATCAATGGATTTTTTTCATCCCTGGTTCTCTATTCCAAGATGACAATGCCAGGATTCATCAGGCTTAAATTATGAAAGAGAGGTTCAGGGAACACGAGACATAATTTTTACACATGGATTGGCCACCACAGAGTCCAGACCTTAACCCCATTATGAATCTTTGGGATGTGCTGGAGAGGACTTTAGGCAGTGGTCTGATTCTCCCATCATCACTGCAAGTTTTTGGTGAAAACTTAATGCATGCTGGATGGAAATAAAATGTTTTTAACATTGCATAAGCTTATAAAATGTGAATGCGTGCCATGATCAAAGCTAAAGGCCGCTCAACTAAATATGAAAGTGTGTGACTTTTTTTGGATAGGCAGTGTATAAGTAGATTAGAAAGTTTACCCCATGCAAATAGTTTGCTTTTTTCAACAATAACATATAATGCATATATTATATATATATACACAATAAAATCTTATTAGGCTGAATAAGTAAGACTTTGCATTTGTTTAAGAGTGTGCACACTCAACAAGTAGTCCATTGCAGTTGTTACTTGACCTTTTATTTCATTCAGAACATTCTCTAGCACTTTTCTTACTGCAAAAATCTGAGAATTATTTTTGCATTATGATGCCTGTAACTTAAACGGGGAGCATGTTAAAATAAAATGTCAACTGTAAATGCAAAAATTAATCGATTAATGCTGCATCATACTTATTCTGTCACACATTTCCACACTGCTATTTTTACAAAGTTTACAATGCAAAGCCCTCAGAAAAATGTACCCTAATTTAAAGTAGTTAGAAAGAAGTCACACTTCTAGCAGGTCTTCTTTTCTTTTTTTTTTTACCGTGGAAACAACTTTATTGTACATAGGAGCATGAACTCTCACTGCCAGACTTTGCCTTTCCTCCTCTGACATGTTTCACCCCTCCAAGGGCTTATAGAAGTGAAATGCATCACTTCTGAAGAGCAGCCGAGTCTTGTGATGAGGTGTCGTACTCCTATGGTCAGAGAGACCTGCTTGAAGAGCAGCTTTCTCTTTCTAATTAATGTGGATATTCGAGCGCCAAGCTGAGCCTTTTGCACCCATGGTCCCATGTTGAATCACTACAAATCTTATCGTCTTTACTGCTGTAATATTTTTGAAATAAGCCCCTTCCAAATAAATGACACCACCAATCTACTAATTCACTCCCTTGTTATCTTTCCCCTCAACTATTGCAACTCCCTTCTTATTTTTGCCTACCTTTGCAAAGACTGTTCCCCCTTCATTGTATTGCCAGTCATGCTGTCAGACTCACCTAGTTTACCTATTTTACCTATCAATCCCACCACTGGCTTCCATTTCCCAACAAATAAAAGTTGAAATACTAACAATAACAAAGTAATCCACAACGCTGACCTGAGTTACTACACCAACGTCTCAAAGTATCACCCGAAATACCTCCAGCTTCCTTGTCACCTCCTCTCATGCTCACCTCCAGGACTCCGATCCCTGAAAATGAATTTCTTCAGGGAAGTCCATCCCACCTTTACCTAAAACTGAACTTTTACTTTTTACATTTCATCTGCTGTTTTTGTTTTACCTTTTTGTTCCTCCCTTTTAGATTGTAAACTCTCAGAAGCAGGGTCCTCCTGACCCTGTTGTTTTGAATTGCATTGCAAATTAAAGCTGTCCCTGTATTTTGTAAAGCTCTACTCCAACTGTTGGTGATCTATAAATCCTGTATAATAATAATTCTAATATTGGCTCTGTTGGAAAACTCTTATGTGTTGAATAAACAAATGCTTGGGTAGCAGAGAGCTTTCAATGTACACAGCTCTACTTCTCATATTTAATTCTTTAAGATTACAATCTGTATGTTATAGTTTAGTGTCGGTAGCTGTTCTTCCTGTTCGCTGTATAGAACAACCTTTACTCAGCTGAATCCTCACACAGCTCACAGAGTGTCCTATTATTTGATCACATGACATTTTGTTATGACTAGAACTTGTAATGTTTGTGGATACATTACACTCAGGAAATGTCATATTTTGTTCTTCTGAGTTTTTAAGATGGAGCATTGTGACATGATGTGTTTGGATTCCAACCCTTTGTTTGCCCTAACCTAATCTATTACATTGTATAGGTGTAGATCCAGACATTCTGTAGACCGGAGGTGCCCAACATTTTGTGACTGCACACTAAGTATCAACATGCCATTTTTTTTACGGAACAGCAGCTGCTTCTTTGATATTATTTTTGCTTCCGTCAAAGGAAGGTTTTCCAGTAGGGCCCAGTGTCTTAAGTAATACAATGAGACCTCCAAAAATTAACAGCAAATCCCCACATACTATGTTTTATACATGATAAATACACACACAACCAACATGAAAAATGTGGAATCTTTTTAGAAGATAAACCAGGAACTTGACTGTTCATTAGCTGCAGTTGTTAATTCTACAGCTTGTACACAGTATGGGGAAGGTAATCAGGAGATGTGGTGTTCCACATGGATAGTGGCTTGGCGGGATTAATAGGTTTAGAAAGAGTAGCTTAATGTGTATCTAAGTCCTTTTGTATAAAACAAAAGGAAAAATTAAAACTAACTCAGCCACCATATCACAAGGACTGGTAAGCTACAATATATTACGTTTTTGTTCTTGGTACCAGTCCTTTAGATATGGTGGCTGAGTTAGTTTTAATTTTTCCTTTTGTTTTAAACCTGTGATTGTGCCAGTAACACTTCCTCTCGTAGGATGACAACACTCACTCACCATTCTCTATACTTGGAAGAGCAGTGTTTTCATCCTAGACAGAACTACGGAAACGCCCCCCTCTTTTGATCTCCATAGCATAGATGGAGAAATGTTCTGTATTCCACAGACAGAACTGGGAACAATAAAACTGATAACAGTACAGTAATGGCACAGGATATTTTTAGCTCACTAGATTTATGTCAGGATCAACAAGTATTCTTTGCTACTATTGAACATATTTAGCAAAACACTTTGAACAGTATGTTTAGCAGGGAACAAAAAAAGAGAAGTTCATTGTTATGGCTGACATACGCATTAACTTGTAAGCCACACGGTATTACTCCAGTCTTACTCAAAGTTCTGAATTTGGGAAAACATTTTATGATTGTACTAATTTCCCTTTTAATGCAGAAAATCAAAGTAATCCATATCAACCAGCAATTACTTTTATTGTTCTGACATATCTAAATTATTGAAAGGAGGGCTCTAAATGGGTTACTGCAGATTATTAGTCTTTGGTTTCGTTAAAGGTTACAGCCACCTAAAAATTGTATTTTGGGTATAGTCATTGGAGAGCTTCTTTGCAGATACACTGGTGGCAAGATCTTAGCAGCTAAGTTTCAAGCTCTGCCCACCTGATGCCATTAATAGAAGGTCTTTATCTCATTGTAGGGCTTTATGTTGGGGAAGAAAATGCATCAAGAACATTGAGAATAGTGGCTACACTCTTAGGAGTAAAACTCTTTGGAGCACAGTCAGGAACTCCACCAGACAGTTTGTACTCTTGGAATCTCATAGGCATAAAAGACCAAATTGATGAAGCCCATAACTCAAATGGTCATTTCAGGTGGACTGACACTTTACCCAAATACAGATATGGAAACTAGGAATACTGCATTAAACAATTTGATTTATTTTATCCTCGAATACTATTTAGTACAAATGCCTCACACTTGCTTTCCCTCTCTTTAATATGCCGTAAAAGATTACTTAACTTCTCCCTGGCAATGTCAGCCATCTGTTTACATAAGGAATAAAGCAAACATCCAGCTTGCCCTGTGTTAGCTCAACAAACAATGCATACATCCCTCTCTTCTCTTCGCAAGCACCACGCTAGCCTGTGCTTGGCTCTGTGTAGGAAACAAGCACAAGTGCTAAAGTGCCTCTTCACCAGATCGGAGGATCATGACAGATTTTCTCCCTTCACCCCCCTCATATTTACTGAGGGATTTACCCGTTTAAGTGGAGTGTTCCTAAGGAGACTTCTCTTTAAAGTTATGCATGGCGGTGTAATACAATACTTAAAATATTACCATTGTGCAGATCAGAGAAGTTGTCTCAGAAAGGAGAACTTTGCCTGGCAGGGGTCAACGGCAAACTCTTGTACACACCATTACGAGACAATTCTGTGATATCTGTTGCACTTCTGTTCATCTGCAAAGAAAATACAGACAATAAAGGAATCCTTCTCCTTAAGAGGCTTGTCTGAAATATTGGCCATTTCTGTATGCTTTGACAGGTTTTTAAGCTAGCCCTGAGCTACATTGGGAGCTTATTTAACAAAAAAAAAGGATATCCAAGCCTTAACTGTAAATGTACAAACATTTTTTTCTTATTATGAGCCAAGTTTGTGCTATTTCCAGTTATAAAACCCAATGCACATCATGCCAAATATTCATAAGATATAGTGGATTGTAAAACTACAAACGTGTTCACTTAAACAACAGTTCTTTTATTAGCTATGATTATATTTTTAGTACTAATTTCAGTAACATTTGAAACTTTGTAGGTTTCAATTACAGTTTGCTTGTTTAAAAAATGGTACATAAACTGTTCAACATACATCAGCTCTAATACATTTTTAAAAAGAGCAGTATTTTAGCTTACTGCAGCACATATGTTAAATCACATATTTTTAAACTGCATGGGTAACACATCTAAAGAATCTAGTAAGATGAATAAAGTTGGACTTTCTTATCAGACACTGGCAAATATTTTTAAAAGAGTTACTTTACATCAATTAAAAGGGTTTTGTGTTTGCCACATACTTTCAGAATTCTGACTTTGGGTCACCAGTTCTTCATCAACAAGTGATTGAGAACCTCTGTCCTTATTTATTTATGTATTTTAGGATATCTGTCATATGTATTCACTACAGCATTCACAATATTTTCAGTTAAATCAGTTATATTTTCAGTTACCACAATACTATAGATCCCTACAGTCTGAGTATTTGGTTTAGGCATAAATGCGATAGCTGAAATACTTACTCGAAACCCTGCATGCTACGGACACTCTTGTCTGGTTTTCTGAAAGCAGCAAGAAGAAAAGGGCTCTTTTGAGAATAGATTCTGGGGTAAATGATTTGTCTTTTTATTTAGTTAAATGAATCACCACTTTGTGTTTATTTGCCCACTGAGCAGACCCCACAGATGCCTTTTCTCCCTTTTGTAACTCCATTCCCACACAAGAGGGGCAAACTCTGGGTTCTGTACACAGTGCTACCTTTACCAATTTACCCTGAATGCCACCGTTTGAGAAAATTGCCACACTACAAAGACAAGGGAATTCTTAACATTCTTTGTGCATAAAGGGGGTTAAATGTCTGAATTTGGGGGTCAACGTGTTATACAAACTGCAATCTAATCGTTTTTACAAGAACACACGTGTGATAAGAAAAGAAATGAGAGACAAGAAAAGGAGATGGACAACTTGTGTTTTTGTCCTTTCTCCCAAAGGTTTTGGCCAATTGTCATATCCTGCAAGAAAGAGAGAGAACATTGGTTCATCATTAAATTGCTCTATAAGCAAAGGGGCTCAGTGCCATTTCTGTTTGTTTTCCTAAATAAAAGGCCCAGTGGGGTCTCCCTTGTACCATCCTGGCTTTATTTGACGAAGGCGGCTGTTTCCCATAGCCCAGCAGGTCCGTTTATACACTGAACTTAACCTTAAGGGAACCTGGACAACAAAACGTGGCAGGGTCTCTTAGCAGGGATGTTAAAGAAATTGTATCTTTTTTATTGGCCCATTTAAAATGTGTGTGGGCCAATTCAGTCAAAGGAGGTATACCTCTATTATGAGTACAAATATAATACATGTTTTGATTTTGTCAAAATCTGGAAAACGGTGAAATATTTGTAGCCAAATTAGCTTTTTGTAATTTATTTGAACAGAGTACTGGATCTTTTTATCAGTCTGTCTGTCTCTCCTAATATCTGTCCACCTTATGAAAGTATGTTTATTTGAAGTTTATATGCAATTTTAATTAAAAACACAGTTAAAATGATGCTTATTGGTTCATTTACTGCAAAACATTAGGATCTTCCAAATGATCAGAATATGGGTGTATCAAGCATACATTGTAGTACATTTGCAATACAGTAGGTTTCACCTTTTTTTCCGCTGGGGATCATTTGGGTTATATTAAATACGACCTGTACTAGATCTTCTTTAAAATAAAACTATGGTCAAACAATAAAATCCTATGTGTAACGTAGACTGCCGATACCACTAAGACTGGTCTGAACCATTGGATGAGCACTTCCAAATCCAACTTTCTAGCTACAGTTACCATTTAAAAAAGGAAGGGTGTGAAAAAGGAACGGATTTATAGAAATAAGCTAGAACTATAGAAATAAGCAAACTAAAGGAATACTTTTGATGATGTGTTTATTAACAAAACTTACAATTATATCCTATTTTGGTTAGCTTAGAAAGTTAAGATGTTGAAATATATTAATATATATCCGTAGGGGAGGTAGGCATTTGCACACACAATCCGGTTGTTGCCTAGGTGCTTCTGGAGTGAAAAATTGTAAAAGTAGCAAATTTACCAGCCACTCACAGGGCTTCAAAGTAGAGACGAGCTGAAAATTATGTTTAATAATGTTTTTTGGTGCGGCACAGGCCACGTTTCCCAAGTGAGGTGGGCTGAGCCCAACCAAAACCTTTCTACTTTGATGTCCAGTCAGTACCCGATAACCTCACTATTTATTTATAAATATATACAGTATCTTGTTAACTGTTGCTAAGAATGTGCACACAACAGTTCTGGGAGTAATGCATTGTGAAACGTAAAGGATATTTGTTATTGAGCAACATATGTTTAGGGTGCCATTGCTGACCCCTTAACTGAAAATGTGTGATGCCTGGCTGTCAAGGGAACACAATGAACCCACTTGTGCAAAAAAAAAGTAGACAGATCCAAAGTTCTGAATTTACTGACTGCATGATTTTTCTCCTCGTCACCGACTGAGCTCCATTAAAATAAAAATAGGTCAGCAGTGTACAAATGTTTCTCACCACAGGTTTTCTTTACATGGTATGTAAAGCCCTAACATCGAAATTGTCTTATTTATAACATTTTTTTCTGTTAAATATACCATTGAAAATGTTTTCTTATTTTGGTTCAATGCATGGAAAAAATACCTGTCAATCCCGCCAGAAATCTTGTGAGCTGACTGTTATCAGTTTCTTTATTGCCAGCTGCCTCTGAGGACTACAGAATCTCTCTGTGTTATGGAGAAGGGGAGTGTTCTAAAGGTCCTGTCCTAGGGTGACAACACAGCTTCTCTATAGTTTATATAGTGAGTGAGCGCTAGGACTAGGTGAGTGCTAGTTGAGTGTCACTAGTTGAGTGTCACCCTAGGGCGGGAAGTGTGTTTTCAGAGTTACCAGGTGAAAATAAAGAAAACAAAGGGTGAAAAGAGAGGAAAAATGCAGCCCCCACATCTATGGATTGCTAAGCTGCAGTGTATAACACTTTGTTCTTGTGGGTTTATATACACTTTAATATCAGTGCTAAAGATTTCTAATCAGGCACCACAGACTGAGGATAAGGTGAGTAAGAAACAAATAAAAAAGTGAATAATGTCAAAACGTGTTTTCCTTTGCATAGATTTCCATATGATCAGCGATGGTTACTGGAATACAGGCTGCCGTTCTAGCTAATTGTATTTAATTTGTTGCAGTTACAGGTCACTGTGATTTTTATGGAGAAAAATTAAATGTGTTTAAGTTTGCTTTTTGTGTTTTGTTTCCCTCTTCACAATATTTAATTGTTTTGTGTCTATGGAGACTTACAACGATGTTGAAAGAAACATCCAGCTCCACGGAAGGCTCTGCCAGCTTTAGCTGCCTACAATAGGTCCCCTGCTGGCTAATTAAGGAGAGCTGCTGAGACAAGGCTATGTGCTGCTGGACGGCTCTACCGATGTGTTTATCTGACAGGGGGATGGGAGATGCTTTTGACCTACTGTAAAGGATCTCATTTTTAGTTTTAAAATTATGCACAGTATTTGTTTTGTTTATTAGCACAGGCTCTTTAGTTTTTCAGGAAATTCTATATTCTTATTCATGTAGCAGCTGCTGATAGTTGATGGTGCAGAAGCTTGACATGGAATCCTTTGTTCTTCAATTATCCTATGCAGCCTGAGGAGGGCAGTAGTTAATGAAGTTGTAGTATGGTGTCATGATATCAAAATTGTAATAAAACTAGAAATTACTGAATTCCGTTCAGGACCACCTTAGGCCACTTTTGTGGTGCCGACCTCTGGCCACAAATATTTCTTAGGTCACCATAGACGTTACAATGTGACCTTACAATCTTTGTACAATTAGCTTTGGATTTCCCACAACTGATATTAGGCCCCCATAGACCTACCTAATCTATCCAATCAATTTGTGTCCAAATCAAGCAGATATTTGTACAATGAGATTGTAACGTGTGCGGTGAGCATAGCTACACTTTGATAATAAAGTGTATAAGCCCAGCTCCAGCGTGAAATCTTTTATAAGCCCCCTAGCTCCCCCACTAGTGATTGCTCTTTTTTTTAATTTGGGCCTCCTCATACCTGTAATATTCATTTAAAGTTGTGGTCATTTGATTGCATTAGTTCCCTCTTCTTTTCAATTGAGGCCTGGCCAAAGGAGGAGATATTTGGCACACACATTATCGATGTGCACCATCACTCTAGAACTACACGTGCAGGGTGGTTTTCTAACTGTTGGAGGTAGACAGAGATGAACTGTCTGGGGGTCAGTGCTACTTGTGCGACATCTTGAAATTACCCCTAGACCACAGTGGGTGTATTTATGACACCAGTGCCAGGGAGAAAGTGGCAGTAATAAGGAAGGCCCGCTTATATTTTTTATGATGGTCTGAGACTGAAATTTATGCAGCAGACTTTTTAGGAAAGTGAGGGAAATCAAGCCCCACGACAACCGGGGCAATAAAAAAATGTAAGGCTGAAGTTGGACTTTAAAGGCTTAGCTTTCCTTTCTGACCATGTTTCATGTTATTTGTAACATGGACAGATACAAAATCCAATCAAAACCCAATTTTTATCCAAAAGAATATAACTCACAGAAAAGAATTCTGGACAATATAAAACATTGGTGTTAGTTTTTAGTAAAAAAAAAATGGCTGAAGGTTTGTTTGTAAGTTAATTATTTGAACAATTTTACCAATTCGGCCTGTTGTTTGGCCTGTAATGAAAGCCAAGCAAGCCCTTTTTTAAGCAGATTAATTCGTTTATTTCTTAAATGCTGCGTTACAAATCACGATAGATACATAGATTATATATGTGTATGTATTTACACGCACATGAACTTTAATGGCATCCCAATCTTAGTCCGTAGGGTTCAATTTTGAGTTGGTCCACCCTTTGCCGCTATAACAGCTTCAAATCTTCTGGGAAGGCATCCACAAGGTTTAGGAGTGTGTCTATTGGAATGTTTGACCATTCTTCCAAAAGCACATTTGTGAGGTCAGGAACTGATGTTGGACGAGAAGGCCTGGCTCGCAGCCTCCGCTCTAATTCATCCCAAAGGTGTTCTACCGGGTTAAGGTCAGGACTCTGGGCAGGCCAGTCAAGTTCCTCCACCCCAAACTCGCTCATCCATGTCTTTATGGACCTTGCTTTGTGCACTATTGGAACAAAGTGGTCAAGTTGGAACAGGAAGGGGCCATCCCCAAACTGTTCCCACAAAGTTCGAGCATAAAATTGTCCAAAAATGTCTTGGTATGCT
This sequence comes from Nanorana parkeri, assembly GCF_000935625.1. Lineage (NCBI taxonomy): Eukaryota > Metazoa > Chordata > Amphibia > Anura > Dicroglossidae > Nanorana > Nanorana parkeri. The sequence goes on along the minus strand of NW_017307075.1, from coordinate 259,435 downwards.
GATGCCTTAAGAGTTCCCTTCACTGTAACTAAGGAGCCAAGCCCAACCCCTGAAAAACAACCCCACGCCATAATCCCCCGTCCACCAAACTTTACACTTGGCACAATGCAGTCAGGCAAGTACCGTTCTCCCGGAACCACCAAACCCAGACACGTCCATCGGATTGCCAGACACAGAAGCGTGATTTTGTCACTCCATAGAACACGTCTCCACTTCTCTAGTCCAGTGGCTGTGTGCTTTACACCACTGCATCCGACGCTTTGCATTGCACTTGGTAATGTAAGGCTTGGATGCAGCTGCTCAGCTATTGAAACCCATTCCATGAAGCTCTCTACGCACTGTTGTTGTGCCAATCTGAAGGCCACACGAAGTTTGGAGGTCTGTAGCTATTGACTCTGCAGACAGTTGGTGACTTCTGCGCACTGTGAGATTCAGCATGCGCTGACCCCGCTCTGTCAATTTACGTGGCCTACCACTTTGTGGCTGTGTTGCTGTTGTTCCCAGTTGCTTCCACTTTCTTATATTACCACTAATAGTCGACCGTAGAATATTTAGTAGCAAGACAATTTCACGGAACACCTGAATCTAATGATTTGGAGCGGTGTCCCAATACGCTTGGCAATATAGTGTGTGTGTGTATATATATTGCATTATGCAGAAATAACGTAACACATTACATTATTGTTTGCATTACGCACACATGGTCCGCTGTTATCATTATTATCAGAAAACCTGCCCTGAGAAATGCCAGGCTGCAAATAACCTAAAAGAGATGTGGGATGTAACATAGAATAAAAAAGGAGAAACTTCTTTTATTTAAAATAAAATTAGCAATTGTTTATGATACACAGTGCTTTGCCAAATTAAGGGTTTACATTTACTTTAAATAAGTGTCTCTGACTGTTCATTTTACGTGTTAATATAACGCTGATACCTTCATTACTTTATTTTACAAGATGTCACCTCATTATCTGCCCTCTATGGGGTTTACAGTCTAATGCCCATACCACAGATGCACACAGAAAGAGTTACTGTAGTTTGGGGTAGAAGTTGATTAACTTACAAGTATGCTTAGAGTTTTGGAAGAAAGCTGGAGCACATGCAAACCCAGGCAGAAACTACAACTGCCCACAACATGCTCTCTCCATGCAACTCCAGCCAACTGCCATCTGAATTTATTTAGAGCAGACTACATTGCTAGTAAACCTCACCTCATATGAACCTTATATGAATTGGAATAAAAACATTTTCTGTGATTTGCACCTGTTTGAATAATAATAATGAAATAATAGTTTAATTTTCAATGTGACAGGTCTTGTTGATATATTTAAACTTAACAGAGCCTGAAACATTTTTCAATGGGGGGTTTATCCTAAGACTGGAGTTCTACTTTAATTACTGTTGAGGTTTTCCATGAAAATATGCTGCACTGGGTGATCTAAGCTACACTGAAATAATTGGAAATTGTTGCACTCTTAAGCTGGAGGCATACTGGGCATAGATCCTTTGAAAGAACACATTTAGTTTTTCTATGTTCGGTGGCAGATACTGAAAGAAAACAGGCTTCACTATTCCAGAATAAATTGGTTTATGTTGTATGTCTTTTCTACAGACCTGCCTCTCCCTTTGTCACCTTCAATTCACCCTACACACACAAGACACCCTAAGCCTTCTTTTACTGCAGGTTTCTTCACGCTTGTGTCCCCAAGCTGTGTAAGGTGGGTGGGCAGGCCATAAAAAGCTGGGTTCCCACCCTCTGTAAATGGCAAACTTGCCTTGCTTTGAAGTACACAATGCAGCCGGATAATAACAAATTTATAACTCAGGTGCTCAGTATGAAAGAACAGAATTATATTTTTTCATTCTACTGATAATGAAAAATGATGCTTACTTGTATGCTCTGAAACCGTGCGTCCTTCTTTTTAATATTCTTTGACAATTTGTTTTTAGAATTTTTATTAAATATGCTACAGTTAGTTGAATATTTTATGACAAAAAGGTACACAATTTGATAGTATGGCCATAATAAGATCCTTATGTATTTCTCACTAATATACTCAATTGAAGCATTGCCCGAGGGTTGATTTACTTAAGGAGTAAAGGCTTTTAATTAGGGGAAGCTGTGTTTTTACTTTAAATAACCAATCATGTGCGTGGGAAGTTTCAAAATTGATTTTTGCTAGTACTTGATTGCTTGTTTGAAGCTACACCCATTTACTACACGAACACACAGTGAACATTCCTTTTGCAAAGTAAACAGTCTCTACTCTTACTAAATCAGCCTCCATTTCTTTTTTAGCACACTTCTTTCACAGCATTGGTTGGTGGGTCACATTGTAAAACTGAAGTAATAATACATCACAATGTTAAAGTGTATGTATACCCTATTAATGGCCTTTTTATATTTGTCATTTTTGGTTTGTTAATATCATGAAAACATTTTGTTAAATCTGTTTCATAAGTGCAAAAAATACCTGTTGATCCTGCTAGGATCCTGTTATCTGATAACTTCCGGTTCTCTCTGCCTGTGCTGAATTCTTATGAGTAACATTGTTTTCTGCTATCTCTGTGGAATACATAGCAACTCTCTCCACCCCCACCCACATCTTGCTTCTCTCTATC